>NC_056731.1:278144918-278363303 GCF_019279795.1 Protopterus annectens
CAGTTACCAGTCAATGTAGCCTAACTCAATTGATCTAGAACAGCTTGAGGTTGACAGAGATGATTTTTCCACTCTTCAGAAAAGAGCTCATCATCCAGGTAGGCTGCTGCATATATGATATGGGGTCTAATAAAGGTGCTCCATGGAAACCAAAATGCAAGACTCAAATGGAGAAGTCCACCTGATATGCCATTTTTTTCCTTAACTTCTAATGTTAGATGAATTTGCCAGTAGTCTTTGGTTAGGTATACCGAAGTACAGGAAAAAAAAAAGAAAGAAAAAGTGTGAAACCAGAACACTGGGATTCTGAAAACTGTGACACCAAAGAGTTGCAAAGAAACTCCTCAAGACACGCCTTCAAGGGAAGCTGTAGTAAAGCAAGAACTCTCCCAAAAGCAAGACCAGACATACAGAGTGAATAGTCTTAATAAATATATGAGATCCGGAACACCACTGAAGACACCAAACAGATACATGGACTGCTCGAGATATGATCATAATATTAAAGACTGAAAAATTACACAATAAAATGTTTATTCATGTGTACAAAAATAATGTTTAAATGGAAATAACCAAGATGTACTTGTACATTGTTAAGGTTAATTTAAAATATCAATAAAATGTAATAGATGATAAAATATATGTATAGCTATACATATAGACAGAGAAATAGAGAGATATCATATAATTAAAAAATAAGGGTGTCATAAATGCCATTTAAGTAGCTGCATGATAATGCATGGTACACTTTCTTCTAGAGTCTTCCGTCAGATTAAAGATCTCATAGCAGCTAGTGATACACTCTTAGTATCTCTGTATTGTTTACCCATCATTCAGATATTACATCATATTGAAAGAACAACTGCATTTAGACTGTTGCTGGTGCTGAATTGCCATGTTGTAGGTGTACAAACTTAGACTCCAGCTGAACAGCTTATTATTTTGGCACTAGCCCTACAAAACCATATTACAAGACTGTGGTCAGTTACCCCCCAGACTATTCTCAAGCATTGCTGCCATACAGTTACATACGACTCCTCCCTCAAAAGAAGGCCATGACTAAGATGAACTAATGGATGCTCATCTGCCCCTGCAGAGACATGAATACATTTACCAAGGTACTGTCTGAAGTGTATTCCTATACTATGAGCCGCTAAGTTTAGACAAGCCAGTACAATGTATTGTCTTACAGGTTTTAGAATGCTTGCTTACAGGATATGGTACAAACAATCTTGTTTGGTCTGTTCATTCTGATAAGAACAGTGTGAGGTATGGCTTATTGCTCCAAGAAGTGTCTTTACTGCTTTTTGGTAGCAGGGTAGACTATACCTGGAGTTCTTCCACCTTGGCAGGTTCTAGTGAGATATCACCACCACCACCACCTAACTGATACCCACAGTAGGTTCTACCATTCCTTCCTGACACTGTTTTCCCCTTAAGAGTTAACTATGCCTTTTTTCATCTACTCAGCATCTCCCTAATATGTTGAACATGCTTTTGTCAGTATTACCCATGTAAGCAATGGCACAGTCTCTAAATTCTGCCAGAATGTGAATTAACAGAATACTGAAAGTTGGATGGGCATTTTCCATTACCAGGACTATTTTGGTGAACTGATGCAACTTGAAAGGAATAGCAGTAGCTGACCTCTTCCATGTTGCAGTGTCAAGTGTTCTTAATAGATTGTGGTCATATCAATAGCCGTCAGTTGTTTGATCCCCTCCAATTACTATGAAGAATCATTTGTCCTAAGCACAGGGTAAACATATGATTGACTGTGATTGTTTAGTTTCTTATAAGCAGCTCAGAACCTGCTGCTTCCATTTTTCTTTTTGGCACCAGCATCACCAGTGATGTACACAGACTGTTGATCTCTGGGATTACTTTCATCTTGTGGAGATCCTTGTGCATTATTTGCTTAACCTTCTCAGGAACAGTATAAAGGCCCTGTCTGGTTCATTTCTTGATCTCTGTGCCCACATAATACTCTGTCAGTTGGGTTCAACCTGGTACATCAGGGAACATCATACCTCTCAGCTTCCTAGCACAAGAAATCTGGACAAAGCCTAAAATAATAGTAGGGGGAGACAAAGGCCCAAAAAATAGGGACAGACTTTGCATACTGCTCTTATAAACTTAAAATAACAGGTTTTGTGTTAGCATGCATTTTGTGAAGGATATGAAGTCTGAAACTTAAATGTATGTCATATTTAGTGACTTCAATCCTTATTGATTTGCCAGAAAAACAGAGATTTTATGAGGAGCAAACCAAAAACATAAGGCAAAAAAAATCTGGATATTCTGCAAAAATCTGGAAGTTGAGAGGTATGACAAACATATCGCACAAACTCCTGTAATACTGCCCATATCTCCTGAATCTAGGTTAGGGATAGCTGCTGTGAATGTTCTGCCTTATCCACCTTGTCATCACAATAAGCCTCAATGTGAAGACTTACCAGGTGATCATTCTCTGTTTCCATTTGGGGCCCACAGTATATCCTAAATACCACTATTTCTCTGTCATCAAAGACTTAATCATGCTGGCACTGTAGGGTTTTTGTTCCCACCTCCAGCCTGTCAGTTCTGCTATTTAATTAACATTACTTACCTTTTGCATTGTACTAAAGGTACCATCCCTTTGCTGCCTGCAACATGCTTTTTGTCAGACAAGGATATGTACCATCACCTTTCTTCTAACTGTAATGAACCTGGCTGTAACAATCAGGTTATTTCATCCAAATTTTGTCTGTTGTGGTTGTGCTAGATACTTCTCTGGCTATTCCTGGATCTGCTGACACCTCTTTATGAAATTTAGGACATTCTTCACAACAATCTCCTGTGAGATTCACAGTCACACAACTCATCATAGATTAAATCTATGAGCTTCTTCACCCAATGGCCAAAACATAGTTCGTGTGGTGAGAGCACTATAGACTTCCAAGATACCTATCTGTATGCACTAAGGGAATGAAACAGACTTTTCCCTGCTTATTGCTCAAACTTTGTCATTCTGCAAATGATACCTGCATTGTTTTAAAGGTAGAATTAAACCTCTCTAGTACACCAGCTGTTTGTCAATGGTAGGGGAAGTCTTTAACTGCTTCACTGCACATTTCCATAATCAGATTATGAGGTCTGCATAAAATTCGTATCCTTAGAATTTCCTGTGAGAATCCAACTGTACTGAAGAACTCTAAGAGAGCATTTATCACTTGTAGTGTCCCATTACAAGAAAGAGACATTGCCACAGGGTATCTAGTGGTGTAGCCCACTGTGATCAAGATATTCATCTTATGAGGTTATTTAGGTATTAAGTGGCCCCACAATTTCTGTGACTGTCCTCTCAAATGGTTCATCAGTGACATGTAAAGTCACCAAAGCACCCCTGGCTTTGCGTTCTACCTTGCCCACATTTTGGCCCTGCTTACAGTTGTTGCAATGCTCTACCATATAATATGTGATAATACAGCAGTGAACGCTGTGTACAAATTGACTTCCTATCACCTTTATGTGCTTATGGCCTGAAACAAGGAATATTGTGAGCTGTGGCCAGAAGTGCTTAATGTTATGCCCTTTGGAGTAACAGAAATGCTACATCACTGCATTCTCTTGCTCCCCCTTATGAGTCATTCTATGTATAAAATCCATTGTCCTAATAAAATAATGCCTCCTTTCCCAAAAAAATGGATTGTCTGACTTCTTTCCCCAAGTTATGCAAGGCAGGGCCTATCTGAAAGCTATGCTTTTTTCCCCAGTACTTCCTTTTTCACACACCCCCACCCTGTTTCTAGTAGCCTTGACCACTGTGGCCTAGAGTCAAGCTTTCTGCTGTTGCTGTATAGCCCTTCCCTTGAAATAATCATAACCCCTAGCTTCTGCTTGAGCTAGGGACAATGTCTGCATCACCTTCATGATTCATTCCCCACATGACTGTCCCCGTGCTGGTTTATGTAATTGCATGTGATAAGATATTGTGATATGAAAATCTTTTCCTATTAGAATACATGCATGGATGTCATCAAACACTGGTCCCATTTTGTTTTACTTCCCCCTGTTTTTCAGCCCAAGAAATTTCTAGTCAATGTTGCCTGGAAAGGTGTAGCTCAAATGGCCTTAATGAATGTGTGCTACTTGGACAAGAGATGCTCTTTTATAAGAACTGTTAGCTTAGCAGTACTAATGTCTGATGTAGCATACCTCTTAGCTTTGGTTTATTTTCCCTTCATCAGAATGCCATCCAGGTTCTTGCAGAAAGCTGGAATACCAGCTATGTCAATACAATGAATCACTACACAGTGACTTCTCCCTTTACTTGTGGAACATGTTATGATGTTTTAGATAGCCCAAGTGAGCTGGACACCACGTGGACATTTTTATGTAAATGTAATTTACAGTTAGATGCCCCCATAGCACTGTATCAAAGTGGTTTTAGTTGAAGGACAGTTGTTCTTGTCTATTACACTGACTGATAACATTATAAGATAGTAGATATTTACTGTGTTTTATGATAAAGTATCAGTTGATGCACTGGAGTGTTGTTGATGCAATGGTATATTAAAATATGTTACACTTTGATATGCTGCACTCATTTGTTTTGTGTAGTATCCTGTTGTGTGTATTAGAGTGGAAAGGAATAGTGTAGCTAGCGTGGAGAGAAGAGGGCAACTACCCTGGTCTTAAAGTATTAGGTGGTGCAATCGGCTGTTCAATCCATTGTCCTGATCAGATTTTTAGTGTACATTTGTGATCAAACCTGAGTGCTGCAGAGCTCTAAGTGTGGTCAAAACTGCAGCAACTGCTTGCTACAGTTTAAAAGTACATTTTTTTTGCTCTTCTTTTGAAGAGCTGAGGGAGTGGGTTCATAGGACTGGCACAACATACTGGTTTAGCCATCTAAACCTCTGGATGAAAGTACTATTAAGTCAGTGAAACCTACCATAACAGTATCTGTTCTAATATATCACTGTTGCAGTAGCCTAAACTATATAGGTCCCATCCTACTGCAACCGAACAGCTTCCAAAAGCTAAGGGCAACTTACACACACTCCAACCAACTGTCAGGAGTTCAAGCAAAAGTTCCATAAAAAGACAGTTGGAATGCAAAAATCCTCAGGGCATTTTTTGCCAAGGAAGGAGGCAAGAGCCTTAAAGAACAATGCTAGGAAGCAAATCAAACAGTAACTGTACTCAAAAAAGGGTAGTGAGAGCCACACTCTTGTAACACCAAAAACTACAAGCAAGAAAAGGGGACAGGAGGAAGGAAATGATCTCTGCTGCAGTAGCCCTAGCTATGAGAGTTATATCCTACCAAGGATATAATAACTGGCCAGCTTCCAAAGCTTCAGGGTACCTTCCATGAGCCCAAACTGTCAGGCAGCTCAAGCTGCATGGAATAAAAGAAAAGTTTGGGAACCAAGGCTTTCAGAGCTTTACTGCTGATGAAGAGTATGCTACTCTAAGGCTTTTGAGAATCAATGGTCAGCTTGTGCTGCTTCTTTGCTGAGCAGATAAGTTCCCTTTGAGGAAAAACCTTCCATTTTCAAAAAATTGTTTGTGTTTTATCACTTTCTTTTGCAGAAAAGTTATTTTAAAGCTAGAAGTGTTTTGTTTTAACAGGCTGCCACAAGAGTGGCATTTGCTGCTTGCCTTCCCTGGGAAAGAGACACCATTTTAGAACTGACCATGGAACAAACTACCGGTTCCATAGTCGGTACTTTTTCCAGTCAGAAAAAAAGAAAACGTTAAACAAACAGCCCCTGCCACCACAGCAGGCAAGCAATTTGCCCCAGCTGGAGATGGTTGACTCTGTTGTGGCCATTTGTTGTACCTCAGACCACTCATCTTTTACCTCAGATCCCTCTGATGTAGCAACTACAGCCTCTATGGACCAGGGGTTAGCCATATCCACTGCAGCTGTTGAAGTCCCTTCAGTGGACAAGGGCGAGCCACTCTTGTCAGTCCTGGGAGAGGGAACAGGGAAGGCTTCCTTGTTGCTCCAAAATGCTGATCCCATCCCTGAGAAAGCTGCTGCTGCAATTAGTAACATGGTTGGCCCCATTTTTCCTGTCAAAAAGAAACAGAAAACCAAACATATTTTTACTCCTCCTCACATTTCTTTGGATAGAAGTAGTTTACTAGGTCTCGCTCAGGGTTTAATTCAGGGTGCTTATCCTTTTTGTAAATTATTTTATGGTATAAGAAAGAGGGATACCTCTTTTTCTGATCAGATTCAAGATTCTGAATCTGATCAGGAAGATAAAGGGGCAGATACAAGGTTTTCTTCTCAGATTTCTGATTCAGACTCAGAGGAGAGCTCAGTTTATGATTCTCTCATGTGGGGCTTTTTTTCTGTGAGACTATTGCTAGACTGTTCCAGTGTTTCCAGTGGGAGAACACTGAAGTTTTTCAGTACCTCAGAAAATACTATGAGTTGTTACAGAAGAAATTTCCAGAATCTGCACCCATTCCTCCTGTTCTGTATGCTTTAGATGCTGTCTGTGTTTCTGCCTACAGTTTTCCTGATAGGCAGCCAGCTGCTTCTAAAAAGGCAGATAGGTTGTATAAAGTTCCTCAGTCTTTTAAGTTTTTATACACTGTTTCCAAACTTGATCCAGCAGCTACAGCTTTAGTTGATCACACTGCTGCTAAACACTTGTTAATTCCAATCCTACTCTTTAAAGATGGGAAAATTTTAATTTTCAGAATTTTGAATGGTCAGGCACATATGTTAATGTTTGTTCTACCTAATTGTGAAAATATAAGGAATGTTTTATCTACGGCTTCTTCTTGTGAGGAAAAATCTGCTTAAAATAATTTAGTTTATTCTATTGTACAAGTCACTACTCATTGTTTATAGAGTGTGTATGACTCTGTTGATACTTCCTCCAGGGCTATGGCTACTGGTACTGTTTTGAAGAGGTTTGCATGGCTGCATTCTCATAACCTCCCAGATGATGTTAAAATGAAATTGTATATTCCCCTGTGGATAGAGATTTAGTTTTTGGCCCCTGTGCTGCAAAGGTAATCAAAAAGTGTGATAAAAGTGGTATGATGATTGAGGGAATCTCGATTTTTCAACCCTACTTTTCCAAATTTTCTAAGGGATTCTCTAATGTGTCATCCAATTTTGGCAAAAAATAAAACAAACAGTCACAACAAAATAGAAGTAAAACAGACGCTTAAGAAGAGATGCAAGGGTGTACTAAAGAAAAGCCTCAAACCACCCAAAACCAAGGACAGTCCAACAAGTCTGAATGACTGTTCAAGAGACCCTGTGACCCCGTCCCACCCACCCTGATACCTGTTTTCTTCTTCTAAAAAGCTTGAATCTCCATTTTTGTCTTTGGCAACAAATAGTTTCAAACAAATGGTTCTGAAGATCCTTTATCAAAATTACATATGACAGTGGGAAGAAATTCCTCCTTTCCAGGGGTTCATTCTTTATCTTCCAGATCAGGGTCTATATTCAATTTTCGCCTGCTTAGGTTGTCGACACCTAAATGTTGACAACGTAAAATTGAGAATAGCAGTTTCCACACAGGGAAACAATTAATTTGGGCTTTACGTGGATTTTGCCCTGTGTACAATGTAGACCGATCTCGGAGTTGGTATATTTAGTTAAGGGGGGGTGCAATCTCCCACTTGATTTCTGCTTACATTTTTAATTTACTTTGGCCAATGGCTTTCTTTCCCTGTGTGGAAAGCGCCTTTCGGGATTTTAAATTGTCGAAGTTTAGGTGTCGACGTTTAGGCATTCGACAACCAAAGAGGTCAACGATGTAATATAGACCCTCCAGATCAGACTCTTCTTTCAACTGGTTCTTCCTTACATGCTGTCTCAGGGAATGATAGAATAATTTCCTCCTTCCCAGGTGGGGAAGGTGTTTTTATTCAAGGATGATCTTAGTGTCAAAGAAAGGAAATGCTTGGAGAACAATTCTGGATTGTTCTTCCTTTCTTAAACCTATTGGTAATAATGCCTAAATTCAAACTGATGAGACTTCACAACCTGTTACCACTTCTTCCTCTTTCAAGTTTCCTGATAACCCTAGATTTAAAAGATGTTTATCATCACATCCCTATTCATCCAGACTTCAGGTGTATCTTAAGGTTTTGTGTGTGTCTGGGACACATTATCAGTTCTCTGTCCTACCCACTGGACTATCCAGTGCATCAAGAGTGTTCTCAAACACTAGCTTCAGTTATAGTTCTCTGCAGGCTTCAGGGTATCCACCTTTTTCCATATTTAGATGACTTGCTTATCTTTGCAGAGACTTTTTCAAAGTGTCAAGAATCTCTTTCTTTTGGGTGAGAGATGTCTTACACAAGCTGGGATTCCAAGGGAATATTCAAAAGTTTTTCTTGACTCCTTCACACAGGATTGTATTCCTCCAATGTCAGCTATTCACCTCAGTTCAAAGAGATTTTTCTTCCACAGAAAAATATAGATCTATATCAATATATATTTGCAAGGTTTTCCACTCAAACTTCTGTCACTGCAAGGGAATACCTCAGGATATTGGGTCTCCTGACTTCTATAATTCTCTTGATACCCCCTGGCAAGACTCCACATGAAAAATATGCAGTGGTATCTGAAGTCTCTTTGGTCTCAACACCAACATTCTTTGTTTCTTCAAATCACAGTGATGGGGTTTGTCAGAAGATGAATAATTTGGTGGAGACAACAGATATCCTTAAATCCAGGTCTCCCCTTCTCCATCACTGTTCCAAAACAGTCAGTCACTACAGATGCCTCGCACTTTCATGGTGAGCAGTTTCAGGAGGGATAAAAGTGCAAGGAATGTGGGACACCAAAGACAGACTTAAGCACATAAATATCAAAGATAAGCTTGCCCTGACTGAGGCACTCAACTCTCTGAATCATCTTTGGTCCCCGGGAACTCATCAAGTTGTTACAGACAATACCATAGTCATGTGGTACATCAGCAAGCAAGGGGAAACCAAGTTGTACTCCCATTGCACACTAGTCAGGTTAGCTTGGGATGTACTTCACAGCCCAGTCTTACTCTACAAGCACCCTACATTAATTCAGAGCAAAATTATGTGGCGGACAAGCTGAGCAGGACCAGGGCAAACCCTCACGACTGGAAACTAGACAGGAGTCTTCAAAGATTTATCCATCTGTGGGAGGTCTTCAAGTAGATTTTTTTCTTTTCCCTCCTCTCTGAACAAGATGTTTTTTCTTTCCTTTTCTTTTCTTTCCCTTAAACAAGGATCTTCCTTTTCCTCCCTCTCCACTAATATCTAGGGTAGTTTGAAGATTCAGAAGGAATTCCCCCACAACCATTGTGGTGACTTTCTTCTAGTCTAAGCAGCCATGGTTCTCCCCTCTTTTGGAAATGGCCAGGGGCAATTACCACAAGCTTCCTCACAGACTGGATCATCTCACACAAGAATAGTGGTGTTTAATGCATCCTGATATCAACCAGCTTCATTTGACAGCCTGGATGATAGGGTCTTAATTCCCTTTAGCCACCTATTTACTTAGGATGTGCAGCAGATACTAATAGAGACATGAAAGCCTGCTACTGAAAAATCATATATTAGCCAATGGAAAATGTTTTCTAGTCAGTGCCAATAACATAACCAGCACCCATTCAAGGCTAGTTGTTCACTGGTTTTACAATTTTTGTTTGAGTTACTATACTATGACTTTTCTTATTCCTCTTTATCAGCCATTCACGATGTCTGCCCATGGACCCTCCACCTCCTGCAATGCAGTCTTATGTCAAAATGTGGTTGAAAGGGGTTTTGCATAAGAGGCCTCCAAGACAACCAGTGCCCCCTCCTTAATTTTGTGTTAAAGAAGCTAGCACTTGCTCCACTTGAACCAGCTAACCTGGTTGACTTAAGGTTCTTAATATGGAAAACAGTATAACTGATTGCTCTGACCGCTGCAAGAAGAGTATTTTGAGTTGCAAGCGCTTATGTTGAGTCAACTCTATCTCATTTTCAGCAGGGGCAGGGTTTCTTTGAGAACTAATTCTTCTTTTATACTTAAAGTGGTATCCGAGTTTACTTTAAGCCAAACTATCCATTTCCCCATTTTCTTTCTGAGCCTAAAAATGATGGAAAAAGGCTACTCCATACATTGGATGTTCACAGACAACTCAGGTACTACCTTGACAGAACTAAATCTATCAGATCTTTGGATCAATTGTTCATTTCCTGTGAATGTAAGAAGAAGATACAACCCCTGTCAAAACAGACTATTTCCAAATGGTTGTCTAAGGCTATTACCTTTTGTTATACTCACCATTTAAAATATTCCAGGCAGTGTCTTGGCCCACTGTACCAGAGTCATGGCTTCATCTATGGTATTTTAGAAAAGACTGGATTCTTGAAGTATTCCAGGGAACTGCTTCCTCTCTCTATTGACAGGAAATCTCTGAAGGACTTAGCACTGAACCTTGTCTTTAAGTCAGCTCAGCTCAAGCTGTCTGACAGTTTGGACATGTGGAAGTTGCCCTGAAGCTTTGGAAGCTGGCTGGAAGTAACTCATACAGCTAAGACTACTGCAGCAACATCTACTGTTATGGTAAGTTTACTTATGCAACTACACTTTCCAGTTACACAAATGTACTATGTTCAAACATAGATTTTTGTTGCAGTAACCTAAGCTATATGGGTAGATTACCATATTTTAAGGTTGAAAAGGATAAAAAAGGAGATGGCCAATAAACTAAGACTCACGTAGCCCCTGAAAAATGGTGTTAACAAAGCTTATTCTGGACATGAGGAAGTAATCCAGTTTATAGTGCTTTGTAACAGTGTGAACAGTGGACCATCTTGCTGCCTCTAGAATACTTCTGGAGCATTTCCAAAAAGTCACTGAAGAATCCCAAATCTTTGTTGAATGGACTGTAACCTTGCCTGGAAGTGGCCTATTATGGTGAGTGCAACAAAAAGGAATAGCATGAGACAGTCACCTGGAAATGCTCTGTTTCAAAACTAGTTGTCTTATCTTCTTACGTTCATAGTAGAAAACAGCTGTTCAGCTTTCCTGAAGGTCTGAATTTTGTCTAGGTAGTATCTGAGCTGCCTGTGGATATCTTGAGTGGGAAGAATCCTTTCTCCCTTGTTCTTTGGTTCAGTAAAGAAAACTGATAGATTGCAGTATGGCTTAAAGCAAATTCTGAGACTTGTTTAGACTTAAAAGTAGGATTGTTCTCAAGGAAACCCTGTCCCTTGTGGAAAACAAGGTAGAGTTGATTCACCATAAGATACTTTCCAAGCAGATGTCAGAGTAATGAGTGAAACTATATTCCAAATTAAAAACCTCAATTTAGTCTGATGAGCTGGTTCATGCAGAGACAGAATAAGACAGATTAAACGTTTCAAGCACAAAGTGCATATCCCAATTAGAAGCCACCTGTTTCCTAGGTGGATGAGTATGTAACACCCCTTTCAAAAACTGTTTAATTTGAGTATTATTAGAAAGAGAATCCAAGGGTAGGCAAGCAGAAATAGATGAAAATGTATCCTGACAGGAATATGAAAGGCCATTGGACAGTAAATCAAACAAATAATTAAGAACCAGAGGCAACCAGACCTGGAGAGGATCCTGGTTCTTTGACTGGCACCAAATAGAAAATCCTTTCCACTTGCACATATGTGATTTTCTACTAGCAAGTTTTCTCACCTCCTTTAGTACCTTCTGTGCATCCTCAGCAAGAAGGTTCCTAAAGGTACCAACATTTTATCATCCATGCAGTTAGATGTAGAGTTTCTAGACTGTGTATCAAATTCCACCTGCCCTGTGTGACTAAATCCTGTATATAGAAAAGCTTGTGGCAGTGTCCTTGGCAAAAATGAAAAGAAGGATGAACCACTCTTGCCTTCATTAAAAAGGACTCAAAACTATAAATTTTGTATATTCCTTTTGGATCTTTAGAAGAACCCTGGATATCAGTGGAAAGGGTGGAAAATCATGCAGAAACATTCTCATCCATGGAAATTTTTAAGAATCTGTCTTCCAGGCTTATTTGCAACAAGTCCTCAAGCAGAACTTCTTTCTATTCTGATGTTTGGCAAACAAATCTACTCAAGGTGTTCCTCACAGATGCATCAATTCTTGGAAGACACCAAGGTGAAATTTCCATTTATTGGGGGTTCTGTCCTGGTCCTGCTGAGCTTGACTGCAACTATGTTTTGCTCTGATGGAATCTATGAAGCATTAAGAGCCATCATACCCCTTAATAGCTTCCTTTTGATTGTTAAGCTCTGCTCCCTGCCCTCTCCTTTCCTCATTACACTGAAAGGGAAAGTTCAACATCCTTAACTCAAAGGAGCAAACTCTAGCTACAATTATTACACTACACTAAGCACTAAACCCTTTAAATCTGCTGTGCTTTGCATTGGACTTTTATATCTTTCATATCCTTGTACTTGTGTACAATTGCTGGGTTGAAGTTCTGACCTGCTGTGAGTATAATCCACTGATAGATTATTTTGGGATCTCCAAACATTATCAGCAGGTGGAGTGGTTTCTGACCCTTCTTCCTTTGTTTCCTTTCCACCTTCCCATGATACTTTATGCCATTCAAAATATTTGCTTTGCTGGATGCTCCATTTTTCATTGCTGAGTAGTTAGGCTCCCCTCCCTGACTTGTCCTCAATACAGTGTGCATGCCAGCGAAGGTAAAACTGCGATATATTGATGGAGGTAAACTAATTTTTGGTCAACAAGCATATAGTTTCTGTGCAGCACAAATATTTTGTTATAGTCTCTATATTATTGATATTGTGAATAGCCAAGAAGGGTTTAAACCTGGTGAAGGGCTTTTTTTTTTGGAATGGGTAGATGCTGATTTGAACAACTGGGCATATATGTGCTTCACAACATAATAAGTGCAGTAGTTGGTTAAGATAATGTAGTTAAACTGGTTCTGCCTTTACCACCTATTTAAACAGTGAAGAGTTTGCTTTTACTGGTTTGACTACTAATCTTAGTTTTTTATTGCCATTACTGAAACAGCGAGAAGCAGTGCATTGCATGTTAAGAAATATTGCTTAACAGTTTATCTGTAGCTTCTACTGTATTACTGAAACATCAAGTAACTGATTAGGTTTGTTGCACTGAAGTCTTTACTGCTCTGACTGCTTATTTCAGAAGTGAATGTTTACAGTGAGTCTTGCGCAGAACTAGTGCGTGTTTAACAAACTTGCATACTGCCTTATGTACTTGCTTATGCTGTACGTGCTACAATGGTGTACTGCCCTCACTGTTTATTGTAGTATGAAATAACGTTTGCATCTTCTTTCTATACTAGTATGTGTTTAGCCTTCTTGAATACTACCTTAAGCAACTGCTTATGCTTTACTTGGTGCAATGGAGTACTGCCTTCACTGTTTATGCTAGTATGAAATACCCTGTCGTTTTATTCTTAGTCTTAATTGCTTACAAGGAATAACATATTAAACTGCTACTATTTTCCTTCTACACTAAAGTATTTGAAGTATATAGTTAACAGTACTGGACCTATTATATTCTCAACATCCAGCTTATTGTATATAATACTTGAACACACCCAAATCCATACAACCTCTTACTGGTGTACAGCTTCTGGTATCTAAACCACTTAGGCCAAAGCTGCCCTGGGAGTGTGTAAGGATAACTTGTTCTAAACAAAGCTAATTCCTTGGATGAGTCACATTACAATATAGCTGTTTAGCAATTTATTTGTCGCAGTTTAATCTTTTGCCTGTTCCATCTCTTATCTTTTGTAGGCCTTGCCCAGAGAGCACAATGTAACTGCAGCTTTGATCTCAGCACACACCTGCTAACTAACTGTAAGACCACAGGGATTTCCTGACAGAAACTAGGCATGAACAGCCTACATTATCTGGCTGAGTATGTTATTGCTAAAATAGGTACCTAGTTACTATTACCATATACACATTGTATAAGTATGTCTTCTTAAATGTAAATGGTCTGCACATATACAGAGGGCATAGTCAGCATTATCCTACATAATATCCCATAAAATTCCTGTTCAGTAACTCAATATAAATATATAACTTAGCATGTATCCTAAAGTAGTAAAGGAATAACAGCCTGTATTTGTTAAACTTAGTTCTAATAGCTGTCATTTGTTACGTTAGCTTTTTTCACCTCACTCTCTCTGCCTTTCCTATCACACACAAAGGGCCAGTTCAAGCAACCTTAGCTCAAAGGAACAGACTCTGGCTAGCAATATTCAGTAGTGTTAAACGCCACACCATCTGCTATTTGATCATTAAGGTTTTCCTCCCACACATTCTGCCTTCCCTATTACATTCAAAGTGAAAGTTCAACAGCCTTAACTCAGAGGAAGAAACTCTAGCTAAGAATATTGCACTACACTGTTAAGCTCTATGCCCTTTAAATCTGCTTTGCTTTGGACTTTTATATATTTTAAATCCTTATAGCTGTGTACAATAGCTGGATTGAAGTTCTGACCTGCTAGTAGTGTAATCCGCTGATTGTTTCTTTTGGGATCTCCAAACATCCTCATTAGGTGGATCCTGTTCAGTTCACCCTCACTTCACTCATCCTCATTCTGCTCCCCTGCCCTACCCCCAGTTCCCACCCACTCCTCCTTATTCTACATTTATTCTGTATCATATCCACCCCCTAACAGATTTCACCACTCAACATCAGAATAGTTCAAAACTCCACCCCACAATATAATTACCTAATCTCTTCATCATCACAGCTTCTCTCTCATCCATTCTAGCCAAATCCTACCAGGTTTGACAACTTAATGGTAAGATGGTTAAAAACTCCTCCCCACAATATATTACCTAATCTCTTAATCATCTCAACCTCTTCCCATACATCCTGGACAGCCATTATCCTTTTATACCACTTCCAATCCTTCACATTCCCATCTAATTTTCCATGTAAAAGATGTTTTCCTAAACTGTAGCCCTCTACCACCTTCCCCCCTTGATCAGTAACTCTTGTATACAAAATGCTGCTCCTTATGTTATTATTATCTCATATTCTAGTACTAACCTCCCACTAAACTGCAGTACCACAACCACAACCTCCAGCCTCCTACTTAACCTAGACAATTATAATAATTATTCTAATATATCTTCTAGAATCCCTTAAAACAAAACATCCACTCATATCCATCCTTAAAAATTATTCCAAATTTCTGCTTCAGAACTAAAAGATTCAGTTGTGGATGACATGCACCCAAACCTGGTCCTACTGGTCTAAACCTAAACCTCAAAACTACCAATTCCTTCAAGCATAACAACTCAGATAACTCCCCTCCTTCAGTTATAAGCCACCCCTTCTACAATGCATCCTTTATTCCTTTTACAAGGAGATTTTTCACACAATCCAATTCCCATTCACAAACATATTTTCCCACTCCGTCAAGCACAAGTCCAGCCAAAAAACAAAGTCTCCTCCTACTCAAACTTCATCCCCAAATTTTATTCATCTGAAAAACATATAACACTCCTAAAGCTAAACTCTAAACACTCTCCATTTCTGTAATTTACACCCCCCCCCCGGAAATAACATACCCCTACTCGAAGAATTTCTCTCCTGGGTATCTTACAAAAAAATCACTCTGGGTGATGTCACTGTTGACTGACAAAATGTAACTGCTAACATTCCCTCATCCGGCATAAATCCATTTGGTTGGACTTAACTAATCACAGCACCTACTAGATACAACAAAAGCAATAAGAGCAAAATTATTGATTGAATTTTAGTCTCAAACCCCAGTAAATATACTATCAGTGGAAGCAGAAAATCATAAACCAAAATCTGCTGAATCTATGACTTTTTATTAACATTAAGCGCTTTCATCCACCAGTAACTTGGACTTCATCAGAATGAAATGACAGTCAAACCACACATCATTTAATCATTCAATTATTTTATTGCTAATTTTATTGAGAGGTGGGGAAAGTATGTGTGCATATATTCTGGATGGTTTGACTGTTATTTTGTTCTGATGAAGTCCAAGTTACTGGTGAAAAAAGTGCTTAACATTAGTAAAAGTTCATAGATTTGGTGGGTTTTAGTGTATGATCTTCATTCATTTTTTTGACCTGATTTGCCTTTCAAGGTGTTTTTAAGTGGTTTTAGACTATCAGTAGAACCTATCCTAACTCCCTAAGTGACCACCTCCCTGCATACACAAACAGATTTACCACTCATCATCCCAATACCCACTTAAACCAACCAGGAATCTCAAAAGATTTAACAAAGATTTAGTCAACAGTAACCTAAGGTCCTACAAAAGGTCTGCACTAAAAACTCTCCTACTGGATGATGCATTTACAACTTTTAATTCCTTTTTTAAACACTGTAAATAACCTTGCCCCTCTGTATATAAAGAGAGTAAAAGGAAAACAGTCTCCCTGGCTATCCACCCTTACCAAAAACATTATATGTACCAGAGACAAGGCTCACAGGGAATGGCTAAATCAAAAAAAAAGCTTTCAGCAATACAGGGAACCTTGTAATCAAGCTAAAAACAAATATACAGAGATAAGAGACAATACTATTACCAACTACAACTTAATCATAAAAATTATCCAAAACAATTCTGATCCTCTATTCATACACTATTAAATCCTGGCTCAAAAAACATCTGCATCCCTCGCAAACCTGTTCCTCCCTCGAAATAGCAACTGCATTTAATAAATGCTTTAAACAGAGCATTGCTGCCCTTACCAACAGCACATCACCCCCCCTGCACAGACCCATAACATATTGCCAACTGTTCTGTCCACTACCACATTAGCCTCTGAAAAAATATGAATCCAAACAATCCTTAGCCACAAATGCTAACAACATTACCTTAAAACCTATAATAATATCTACTGTAAAATGCTGCTACTTAAACTTAAACCTAGATCAACACCTGCTGACAACCTCCCACCTGAATACCTCAAAATGGCAACAGAAGCCATATCTTACCCAGTTGCTATTTTAATCAATAGGTCCATACAGGAATCTTATGTCCCAGCTATTTGAAAAAGATCACATATCATCCCACTGCACAAAAGAGGAAACTCTACAAAAGTCTCTAGCTTTCAGCCCATTACAATTCTTTCTCCTCTTTCAAAAAATACTAGAAAAATATATCCATGCTCAACTTCTTCACCATTTCCTCTCAGAACAGCTCTTAACCAGTACTTATTGTGGATTCTGCCCTGACCAGAGTACAACTACTGCACTATTATCCTTTTTAGATAATATAAACAAGAAAAGGGACTCTGGCAAACTTATCTCTTCTGTGTTTCTGGATCTGTCCAAAGATTTTGATACCATCTCACATAGCAAACTCCTTCAACAACTGCTCCATTTCAGCTTATCCCCTCCTTCACTTCAGTGGTTTAAAAGATACCTATCCGACAGACAGCAAACTGTTAAATGGCAACATACTTTCTCTCCTTACCTACCCATTACCACTGGTGTACCCCATGGCTCAATTCTTGATCCACTTCTCTTTAATATTTTCATAATGACCTCTATAACTCTTCTAGGGAAGCATCACATATACAGTCAGCTGATGTTTCAGCACTAATATGCTCATCTGACACTCTGGCACATCTTCTTGAAATCTTACAAGAAGCCTTCACCTCTGTTGAAAATTGGCATCACAATGCCCAATTATTATTCAACCTCCCAAAAATAAAACTAGTCCTATTCCTCCCCAAAGCACATATGAAGGACAAATCCAGCTTCAAAATATTCTTACTTGACAATACAGATATAGAAATTGTATCCCATACAAAACTGGTGTGAGAATTAATGATAACTTCAGGTTTGAGCTCCACATTCAAAATACTATAAAAACTCACTAGAAACTTGGCATGCTTTACAGACTTAAAACCTTTGTTACTAACTCAGCTAAAACCACCGTAACAACCACTTATCTCCTTTCTTCAGTCTTATATGGTGTCCCTATCCTTACTAACTTGCAGGTATTTGTTAAAACTAAACTTGAAATATGCTACAACAAATTTGCTAAATTTACTGCCAGTAAACAATACTATACATATCACTCCAAGGTCCTTAAAAGTTTGAACTTGTTTGAACTACTCCACTACCTGGACTTCGTACAGCTAGCTACTGCCCACAACATAATTTATAAGCCTCATGCCTGCCCTGCACTAAGCTCTATTATTCTTTCCTATCACCCAAACAGTCCCCTTCATTCTAATAATAACTTCTCACCATCTATAAATCTCAAAAAGCAATTGGAAATAGCCTTTACTGCTATTCTGTTGCCAAAAATGGAATTATATTCCACAAGCTATTGAAACTGCAACTTGCGATCCTTCCTTTAAGCATCTTCTGAAAGACCACCTATATAACACATAGATCTGCTCATGCTATACCCCTGGTTGAACATCAATTTTGTCTACTTTTCTACTTTTCTCTACCCCTGTCTGTACACATTCACTACCCTTCACCACTTTCTCATCTTCACCTATCTATCTTACCCACTCTACTATTTCCTCCACCCCTATCTGTACAGATTCTCTACCCATCAACACTTCCTCATCTTCACCCGGCTGTCTTTCCCTCTTTATTACTTTACATAACCTCTTCCTATCACCTTTTCCCTATTTATACTAATTTATCCTAATATCTCTCCCCCTTATAGTTACAATTAAACTGAGCACATGCCTTATACTTACTATTACTGTGACTTGCCAAAAGGATGCTCTCAGAACTGTATATAATGCTTACTTTGCTTTTTCTCATTGCTCTCTTTGCACCATATTTTTGGTTTATTTCTATGGCTTACAATTTTGATTATGTTTGAAATTTATAATTTTCAACTGCCTTTTATGTGATGTCTTTAATTTGTTTTTCTCTGTTGACTGGAGCTCTTCTCCCAAGACCTGTGCTGAAAACTGACTCTTGTGACAGTCAGACTTACCTGGTAAACAAATGTCAATAAATAAATAAATCAACCAACTGTATTTTAAGAGGTGAATGTTGTAAAACAAGATTAAAGAACTAGATGTGGGACATCTAGAAAAGGGAAGACGCAAATTACGCATAAATAAATGGAATTTTGGAACAATACATGTCAAATTATGTCCAGGAGGAGGAGTGATGTTTAAGGAAAGGCAAGAATTGAGCAATTTGTGTAATATTGGACTGAAGGACACCTGCTTTGAAGAAAGAAAACATATACAGTATGTAATGTATAATGTGTTTAAATGGAGAAAAATGATAGTATGGTTTGTTTTCATTTCTATTAATGCATGTTTTCCTATGTCTTAATTGATAATTTAATAAACATGTTAAAAATATTTTGTACCAGATGCCTGCACAAAATAAAGTTTTTTTTTTAATCCAAACTTCTTAAATAGTGTTTGTTTTCAGTCCTTAAAAGAAAAAAAAATGAGAGGGACTACATTATAATTAATGTGCTACACAAGCACTGGCATGTACATGCACTATGCATGTACAGCACATAAGACATATTAGTGTTCAGAATCTTCCTCAGTCTGGGGTTTCAAATGAACTTACAGAAATCTCTCATCCCATCTCACACAATTGTTTTCCTGGAATGTCTGTTGGATTCTCCCCTTGGAGCTTTCTTCCTCCAGACAAAGTAGAAACGATCCAAATGTTTTTCCTGAGTTTTTCCACTAAAAACTGAATATCTGACAGAGATTTTCTCAGTATCCTGGGGTACATGGCCTCTATGATTCTTATGCCTCCCCTGGCCAGACTTCACACAAGAGCAATTCAGTGGCACCTCAGGTTAGTATAGACTCAGCATATTCACCCTTATCTTTTTAGATCCCCATTTTGAGGTTTGAAAAGAAGGGTATGCTGTTGTGGATTGACTGTTTCTCTTAAAATCCAGCCCTTTGAGTCTCCCTTCTATCTTCCTTTCAGTCTGTCACGAACGATGCTTCAGACCTTGCTTAGAGAGTAGTTTCAAATGGGCTGAAATTGCAAAGAATTTTGAACAAATGAGACAGACAGAAGCACTTAAATGACAAAGAGATATTAGCAATCATAAACACTTTGAAAGTCCTAAATCATCTCTGGTCTGTAGAACCTATGCAGTGTTTCACAGACAACACCACAGTGATATGATACATAATCAAACAGGGGGTAACATATCTTACCCTCTTTTGGAGACTTGCTGTAATAGCCTGGGAGGTAGCAACTTAGCTCAGTGTGACTCTTCAGATTACATTCATTCTATCAGGGCAAATGTTTGAAGCAGACAGGCTAAGCAGGATGAGGACAAACCCCATGAATGGAGACTTCACCCTTGGGTATTTCAAGAATTGAGCTAACTGTGGGGAACACTTCAAGTAAATCTGTTTGCCTCTTCTCAGAACAGACAACTAAAATAATTCTGCCCTAGAATTCCTTGCAAATAGGCATTGAAGACAAATGCCTTCTGGTTCCAATGTACTGGATATTCCTCTATGCTATTTGCTCTTTCCACTGATATCGATTATTATTCTAAAGATCTAGAAGGACTCTCCAAAGATTGCAGTGGTGACCCTTTTTGGACCAGGCAATAGTGGTTTTCCTTTTTTTTTTTGAAACTGTCGAAAGACAACTACCACAGACTGACTCTACTCTCACAAGACAAGAGTTGTCTGATACACCTCAATCTGTAAACTCTTCAGTTAACTGCCTGGATGATAGAATTTTGATACATTATAGGCACCTTTTTACTGAGGATTTGCAGTAGGTACTGAAAGAGGTTAAAAACCTACTAATAGGAAATCATATTTTTGTAAATGGAAAGGATTTTTTAGTAAGTGCCAGTCAAAGAACCAGGATCCTCTTAAGGTTTGGCTGCCTCTGGTTCTTTGGTGTTTGTGTGAGTTACTGACCTCTGGCCTTTCATTCTCCTCTGTCAAGGTTTATTTATCAACTATTTCTGCTTGTCTGCCCTTGGATATCCCCCTTTCTAAACATCTTCAAGTCAAGCAGTTTATGAAAGCGGTTTTACAAGTCCATCCACATATAAAATAGGTGGCTCCTCCTTGGGATCTTAAATTTGGCCTTGAAAATCTAACTCCTCTTCCACTTGAACCAGCTTAGTAGGCTAAATTGAGGTTCTTAACATGGAAAACTGTTTCCTCGTTGCTCTAAGTCCAGCTAAGAGTGTATCTGAGTCACAAGGTCATAGTGTGAGTCAACTCTACCTCATTTTCCACAAGGACAAGCTTTCTCTAAGAATGAATCCCTTTTCTATGCCTAAAGTAGTTTTGGAGTTTACTTTGAGCCAGTCGGTTCATCTCCCTCTCCCTTTTCCTAATCTCAAGAACAAGGAAGAAAAGATTCTGCTATGGATGCCCTCAGACAGCTCAGATACTGCCTAGACAAAACGTAGTCCTTTAGCAAGGCTGATCAGATGATTGTCTCCTATAAAGGTAAGAGGAAAGAACAATCACTGTCAAAGCAAACTATTTCTACATGATTTGCTCATGCTGTTTCTTTTGTAAGCCACTTCCATGCAGACTTAGGGCCCACTCCACTTGGGTGTTGGCTTCTATGGTGACTTTCTGGAAAAGGGTGGACTACAGAAGTATTTTAGAGGCAGCAATATGATCCTCTGTACATACCTTTTACAAAGCACTACAAACTGGATTCCTTTTCTAGGTCTAGAACAGCCTTAGCTAGGACCATTCTTCTAGGATTACTAGATTCTTAATTTAATTCCTTCTCCCCTTTTACCTTTTAAACTTTGGTAACATACTCATATAGCTTAGGCTACTGCGGCAGTGATCTAATGTATGTGCTGCTTCCTTAAGAATTGATTATTATATGTAATTGTAAATTGGTTCTTAATAATTTTAATTAATGGTGGTGTTATTTAAGCTGAAGGTTGTGCATTGGATTTTATTCTGATGAAGTCCTGAGAAGAGTAGGACGAAAGCCCTTAATCCATTAATAAACCTTTTGATTTTATTGCTTCAGCTCCCTCTTTCTTTTTTGTATGTGTTTAGCACACTTTGTACCTGGCCACCTGGTTATCTTTTTAGTGGCAATTCGTAGCTGGCTTTGCCTCATATTTAAGGTATCTAATGTTGAACATAGTACAACTGTGTAAGTAGCCATCCTGTCCCCCCAGCCACATGATTTTTGCTGTTTAGTTGTATTGCCTGGAGTGGTTGTATATACTTTTATGTATATGGTTTCCTTTGTATTACATTTCAAATAAAAAAAAGAAGATAAATTAGTGGCCTTAAAACTTCGTTGATGAGCTCAGCCACAATAATTTCCAAAAATTATGAAACCCAGCTAGTGTTCCAAAGCAACAAGCCTTTATTCATCATAGACAAGCGATCCTCAATAACAAAAAATCAGAAATATTTTAACAACGTTAAACATATCAACTTTTATATACTTAGAAGTAGGTGTAGAAAATATATGTAATGTTTCATTTTACCCCTATTCATGGCAAACAATATTACTGGGGCTGTAAAACTGCATTGTAAAACAGCAAGTACCCACCCACACACGCTAACTGTACTTTTTTCACTGAAGACAGTTCTTGTCTATATCTACAATATTATTTATAGTAAAGTCATACAGAGGATATTTTTTTATTCATTCATTCATTTTCACCTTCACACTTTATCATAGTCATGGCTGGGGGGGGGGGTGAAACCCTTTCCTGCTATTCAAATGGCATAATACAGAAAAGTTAATCCTGGATGGGATACCAGTCTGCTCTGCCCAGGGTGCACTTGTGCTCAGACACAAACACGCTTGATTATTTTGGAATTTTGCCAATTTACCTAATAGCACAATAGGCACCTTAAACAAGAGTTGAACAAGAAAACCACACACTGTAAACCAGACATCCATATAAAGTTTACTCTGCAGAAAATAAATCCAACTGTAGGATAGACCTGCTCTTCTGCTATTATAAAAAGAAGACCAGATAGTTTAGAGTTTAGACTTTATATACTGCTACTAAGATGGAGCAAGAAGAGGCTGTTTTGATTAGACTGATTGCCTGCTAACAGGCATATTTTACATCTTGCGGGCTACTAGTTAAACTATACTCTTTATATTTTAAACGTGAAAAATACTTTTTATATTTTAAACGTGCATCTATATCCATTCATTTGGGACATGAATTAATATATATTAGTTTACACATTGTTGCATACTATATATTTTATATTTCTTTCCTGTATGGGTGTCATATATAGATTATTATGAATTTTTACATCTTTATATGTTATTTAGTCATATAATATTTATATATATTTTTAAATGTGTTATGAAATGTTATTTGAATGTATCATTTACTTTATTACTTGTTTTATGTATGAGTTTTTAAGCAGAATGATTTAAGCAAAGCTGCACTAGCACTTTAAATGAATTTTCAAAGATTGTTTGACAGCTGGTTAACCATCTAATTACATTATCATTTAATTGATTAATTATATCAGTTGATCCTTACATCTTTGTATATAAGCTTTAGAACAATTCATTGTGTTAGATCTGATGAAGCGTGCAGTCCAGCACGCGAAAGCGCTTATCTTTTTACCTTTAATAAACCTGTGTTTTATCGAGAATTTGGTGTGTTTCGTGGAAGACTCTACAACTTACATTTCTACAATTCACTTTCCTTTTTGGTTGCTGAGTCCTTAGGAGGTAATAGACACTTAACTTCTTGCTGATTTTCTTCTTGCCTAGTGTCTTTTCCTCCACACGATGGAACTGGCTAACATAGAACTAGATTACAACCCAGAGACGAGGGATAATGTAATACATTTGGATGAATTCATTAATCGTGAAGGTAACCCTTTATTGACTCTGAGTTTTACTGAATCAGCCAGTATCAGGACTGTGAACAATGATAATACTAACCTAATTGAGTTTAACAATTTGCTACGTGAATTTGAAAATGAACTTTACAAACTACAGCGCTTCTCTTGGCAGCGTAAGCACCTAGAAGCCTGCCTTCATTTCAAAATTGTGCCGCGTGGGATGCGTGTTTTATGCATGCCCACATATGGCGAACAGCATCCTGTCCTACTTAAAAAGTGGCAGGACTTGAATATCAATTTGGGCTTTCAGTATTTAAATTTGTTAATAGAATATTTTACACCATTAGAGACTGAAACACGGAAACGTGTAGAACAACTACATAAAGACATCAGTAACAAATATAAGACTGATTCCTGCAGTAGAAGGCTGAATAATGTACTGACTCAAGTTCGCATATACAGTGAAAAATTACAATCGGTAAAACAACGTAAATTGTTACGCGACCACAATGATTTCTCTACAGGTAATATTTTTGTTTGGCCCAGACCTGTAAGAAATTCTGGAAATAGAAATGAAGATTCTCATCAACATCCCGGTAATGTGTCTACGCAAACTACACAATATATTCAGGCACCTCCCACGTCGATTCTTACAGCAGACGCTCCTGGTGTTTCTACACTCATTCATGGTGTCACTCCACCCCTGGTTAATGAAGTCATCACTACGACTCCTCTCGACACACCACCTCCGAACCAACTAGCTCTGCACATTCAGAATGATGAACGGAGACTTGGTGCTATAAGTAAAAAACCTACCAGCACCTCCAATGATGAGCAGCAGTGTTTTCCTTTCCCCATCAAACAGTCCAGGTTCGCAAGAGGACGTTCGCACAGCAGGGGGCCAAGGAAAAGAAAGTATTCGCAAGATCAACATGCACAGAAACGGATGGCCTGGGACTGAATAATCTGGTATTTAACCTTTCCAGTTTTACTTTGTCTGAGTCTCATATTGCTTTGTTTAATAAGAGTCTGAGTTTCATACCTTCACAATCTAGCAAATTAAGTGAAACTCTTATTGACTTACGGTTGTTTGGACGCAAAATTGCCCTCAAGTTATTTTTTAAAGGTAATGACAAAATTAACAACGGAGCGTTGCCGTCCACCATGTTTAGAAAGAAAAGTTCTTTCACGCCTGCAATGCCCCCTGTTGTAGATTGTTTTATAAGATTGTGTGAAAAAGACTTTTATATTCATTATTCTGCCAATGTTAAAAAGAAAAAATTTTATAATTTAACCAATGCTGAGTTTGTTTCACTAGCAACTTTAAGGGCAAATAATAACATAGTAGTGAAAGCTGCTGACAAGGGGGGGGTAGTTTTATTTGACACCATTGATTATATTAAAGCTATGGATTTATTATTGGAAGATAGAAACACTTACAAACCAATAAGTATAGATGATGTGAATAGCATTGTTACTAATATACATGATAGACTATATGATTTATTGATGTGTATGCAAATCAGCTATGAGATGTATGAGTTTTTGCTTATTGAAAATCCTTTGGTTCCTTGTTTAAAGGGACTACCCAAGCTTCATAAGAATGTACATCCTGTTCCCATGCGTCCCATCGTATCTGGCAAGGGATGGTCCACGTCTACTGTTTCAATTTTCATTGAAAAGATTTTGAGACCAGTAGTTGATAGCATAATTTTTATTCTTAAGGATACCTACCAATTACTCAATGATATAGAATTGTTACAACAGGATTGGGTAGGCACAGATGATACCCTATTAATTTCATTAGATGTCAAAAACCTCTTCACCTGTATACCTAATGAGTATGGTATACAGGCTGTTAGAGAGATAATGGCTCATGAAACTACCTTTACAACCAATAGGCAAACCCTTATATGCCAACTACTAAATCTAGTTTTGTACAACAACGTCTTTTTATTTAACAAAAAATATTTTCTTCAAACATGGGGTGTCGCCATGGGCACCCCATGTGCCAATATGTATGCAAATTTGGTGATGCATTTTTGGGAACAACAATACATGTTTAATAATGCTTGGGCACATAGAATCAAGTTCTATAGAAGGTTTGTTGATGACGTGGTAATAATATGGGAAGGGACCTTCACTTTATTTCAGGAATTGTTAGTTTATCTTGAGTCCACTACAGACTTCCTGAGATTCACAGCAGAACATTCCAATGTTGCTATAAACTTTTTGGATGTTACTCTTACGTTTGATAGTAATAAAAGATTGGTCTCATCACTTTATAGAAAGCAGTGCTGGAAGAACAATATATTAAGCTATAACAGCATGCATCCTAGGTTTGTTTTTTCAGGAATTGTCAAGAGCCAGTTTGTCCGTCTATCCAGGTTATGCAAAAATAATGATGTGTTAATTGAAGAAGCAGATCATCTAGAGGCTTTATTTCTAGATAGAGGTTATGATGCCAACCTAGTTCGATCCATTAAGAATAAAACTTTGGGTTTAGAAACAAGTTTAGATATTGTTGGTACATCTAGCAGTTTTACACATAACATGGAGAGATTACCCAAAGACAACAAATTAAGCTATGTAACAAAATACACAAATGACATTATAGATCTAAAGAAAATTATTACCAAACATTGGAATGTACTAACCAGTGATGACTACGTTAAACATTTGGTGGGCACTAAACCTCATTTCTTGTTCAAGAACTGTAATAATCTTAAACTAATTTTTAATTTCAATGACAATAAGACTAGCCACATTCCAAATTTATCATTAGATAATAAAGGGACATACCCATGTATGAAATGTAATATGTGTAAATATATTACACATACACAAGTTTTTAATTTTCCATCTGGTTCTCTTAGGTTTGTTCCTAAGATTCTTGCTGACTGTAATACGATGAACTTAGTATATTTGGCTACTTGTGACTTTTGTGATGCATTCTACGTTGGTTTAACCAAAAGGAAATTCAAAGAGAGAATATACAACCATATCTACGACATTAGAAAAAAGAATGAACAAAATGCACTTGCCAGACATATTAATATTCACCCAGAACATAGCTTTAGTTTCAGAGTATTACAAGTCATCACACCCAGCATAAGACAAGGAGATAATATGAACTCTCTAGCGAGGTTGGAATTAAGTTGGATTTTTAGAACCAGGGCCCATATACCACCTGGCCTAAACCTCTATATCTCCTTGAAACCAGTACTGGAGGCTATTTAGTTATACAATCCATTTAATTAGGAATGATGTTTTAATGTTGCCATCAATTCCACTGATTAGTATAGATTATTATACTCTGCATTTTCCAGATGGTTTTGTCTATCTACTCCTTCTTGTCATTTTGATGCACATTTATTGCTATGTTGCACTTTTACTCCATACTCAAGCTAGGGGGTCATGTTACATTCTATGTTCATCGACATGGAACACGTTAGTTTTATATATTATATATTTCATACTTTGTATTTACACTCACATGTTTTTGGAATGAGTTTTTTCATTCCATATATTAATTTCGTTTAGACCATTGTACATGAAAATCTTTTATTTTACATATAATAAGGTATATCATATTTGTCCATTTTAATGCTTTATATATTGTATTTTATTTAATACTTTCATGCATCCTATACATTTCTGTACACATTTTTTTATATTTTAAACGTGCATCTATATCCATTCATTTGGGACATGAATTAATATATATTAGTTTGCACATTGTTGCATACTATATATTTTATATTTCTTTCCTGTATGGGTGTCATATATAGATTATTATGAATTTTTACATCTTTATATGTTATTTAGTCATATAATATTTATATATATTTTAAATGTGTTATGAAATGTTATTTGAATGTATCATTTACTTTATTACTTGTTTTATGTATGAGTTTTTAAGCAGAATGATTTAAGCAAAGCTGCACTAGCACTTTAAATGAATTTTCAAAGATTGTTTGACAGCTGGTTAACCATCTAATTACATTATCATTTAATTGATTAATTATATCAGTTGATCCTTACATCTTTGTATATAAGCTTTAGAACAATTCATTGTGTTAGATCTGATGAAGCGTGCAGTCCAGCACGCGAAAGCGCTTATCTCTTTTACCTTTAATAAACCTGTGTTTTATCGAGAATTTGGTGTGTTTCGTGGAAGACTCTACAACTTACATTTCTACAATTAAACTATACTCCCTTCCCCCAGCTGGGCTGGGGAAGGTTCTTTAACTTCCAATGACTACATCCTGAGCCTTTTGATAAAGCCAGGATATATCTTCTTAGTTTAAACAAATGTCCATATCACTATAACCATAAGCGATACTAAGGAAGTATAAATGACAAATTGTTTACCACAAACTAATCTTTACAATGGTTGCAGTCAATGAATTCTTGGTCATAAACTGAAATTTAAAAGTCACGTTAAACACAGTATTAATTTTTGCATTAGTTTTGTAAACAACTTATGATGTTTAGTAACCACTCAAGCTATTCACATCCTGTTAGCATATTCGTGTTCATCCAGCTGAGAGCTTTCATATGAGGCTAAGCAGTTCTGCCTGTGTCACTTGGTTGTTGAAACATTCACAGACATATGAAAATTATGAAAATATAAATAAATTATATATGAACAATATTTAATAACACTTTAGCTGCACTATGCAGACATCAAGTATCAATGCAGTTATGTGGCCCCTCGTGTAATTCTAAGATGGGATATATCTCAATACCCCGTATGCAGCATGGGTTTAGAAATTTTAAGTGACTATTTGCAGACAAAATTAGACATCTAAATGAGGCATTAGGATGATCTTAGTGGAATGCCTGAAGGTATCACTAAAGTTTAATGAAACCTAAAATGAAAACCCTACCCAGAAAAAAATGCATTTTTAATCATATGTTTTATTTTGTATACTACTAATACAGCAGTATTGCTGAAAGTGTTTGGCATTATTTTTTCAATTTTTTATATCCAACATATTTCTATCACAGTGCAGTTTGTGTCCCTCATTCTATGACACTGCCTGATCACAACAAATTATGTAAAAATGTCAAGTCCCCCAAACCCTGAGAACATAGCTGTCTGTGTGGAATTGTTCAGAGAAATGCTGTACAATTGTGTCAATAAATGTGTAGAGACAGCTGTGCCTACCAGAAATAAGTCTAGAACTAACTCAAAAAGCAAAGCACCCTGGTGGAATCCAAATATAAACAGGTTATACGACAAAAGAAAAACGTCATAGCCAAGATTAGGAAATGCTAAGCACAGCACAATAAAATACTCTCATTAATCTAAACAAACAACTAAGATGGGAAATTAAGTCTACTATGGCCAGATTTGAGGTATAAAGATAGACATCCGAGAAAAGGACAACCAAAAGGCTTTCTTTAGCTATGTCCGAAACCTCAAAGGCAAAACACAGTACTGTGCAGAACTGAATGTAAATGGAGCCAACTACACAGAGCCAAAAGATATAGCAAATCTACTGGCTGACAAATTTAACTCCAGACAGGCTTTGTGCCACATGAATGGAGAACTGCAATGGTCATTCCTCTGCAAATGAGCAGGCCATCAATGTACTTCGGGAATTACAGACCCATAAGTCTAATTAATCTCACATGCAAAACCATGGACAGATTTATCATGGAAATAATTAATAAGGACATTAAAAACCTTCAAAGAGTGGATCCAACCCATGCCTACTCAACCTAGTGGACATCATTGAGATGATCACTAAGGCCATGTATAAGGGTAAAACGGTATATACTGCCTACCTTGACCTAACTAAGGCATTTGATTCAATATCACACTCTGGCATTGTAAACAAACTCATGGATATAAGCATAAACCCCTGTGTTACACACTGAATACCCAGCTAGCTCTCAGATAAGACCGAGGAAGTTAGGATAGGGGAGACCACCTCCACAAAGAGACTAGTTACTAATAGTGTCTTTAAGGGTTCTGTGCTGGATCTGCTCCTTTTTGGCATTTACTTCTTGATAGTCAAGGCCAATGCCAAGGGCCTCTTGCTGACTAAATTTGCAGATGATTGCAAACTGGGAGCAGTGATAGAATCCCCCAAGATTCTAACATCCTACAGGAAGGTCTAACACATACAGATGGCTGGTGCCAAAGCCATGACTTAAAACTCAATGCCAAGAAATGTAAAGTAGTACCCTTTGGGAAGTCAACCACCTATACCTCTCAACCTCGTTTAACACAGGAAATCTGGACAAAGCCTAAAATAATGGGAGGACACAGGCATCAGATAAAGATAGATTTAAAATATTGCTCTTATAAACTTAGAAAGTTGTTGGAATAACAGGAGTTGTGTTAGCATGCATTTTCTGAGAATATGAAGCCTGAAACTCAAATGTATCTCATTATTTAGTGACTTCATTCCTCAGTGAGTTGCCAAAAACTCACAAATTGTACAAGGAACAAACTAAGAATCTGGACATTCTACAAAAATCTGGACAGTTGAGAGGTATGTAATCACACTAGGAAGTAATTTCATAAGTACCACACATCACTATGAGTAGAACCAGTAGTTAGGGAATTAGGTACATATATAGATAGTAACCTGGCTTTTGACAAACATGAGTCTGAGGCAGTAAGGAAATCATTTTGTGTTGCTTAACTTAAAAGCAAGGGAATGGCAACCAGCTCAAAGGAAGTCATTGTTCCAGTGTATTAGGCCCTCATCAGGCCCATCATTGAGTACAGTGCCCCTTTAGGTATGTACCTGACCAGACACATGCAACAAATGGCACTTCACAGAGGTTCCTCACAAAAAGAATACAGAGTGTAAACAGCATGTCCTGTGAAGGTCACTTCAAAATCCTATCTCTGTCTCCTACAGACTATTGAGAGGTAATCTATACCTAGCATACAAGGCATCCCTGGATCCCACTCTGATGGACCTTTTGCATATTTGCAAAATGAACTGCAGCAGAATTACTCGATCTAGGGATTTAAACTTTGCATGAAACATATTTAGAAAATGTTGAAGAGACAGGTATGTGTCCCAGAGAATTCCCCTTCTCTGAAACAGTCTTCCCATCCATGTCAAGCAGTATTCTTCCCTAACCCTGTTCAAGAGAAACCTAGACCAGTGATGGTAAATCGGAAATAAATGCACCCCAAGTCTAGCATCTACATATCTAATGGACAGTCGCAGCCTGCAAATCTTGCCCTAGCTTACATATACTCCTTAAAATAATCTCTAAGGCTGATAAACGTTAGGGACACATTTGAGATGCTTGGCTAGGCTTATAAAGGCCACAGTAGTTGTTAGTCTAATGTATTCCTCTAAAACTACGAATCTATGTGTTTGTTTCTGCATTAAGGTACAGTTACAATGTTGCAAGCCACTGGTATCTTAAAGAGAGCTTGGAGAAAATGTATTTCTTTTTCACCAAATTACTCGGGTTTCAGTAACTGTAAAGTGCTAAAAAGCATTTCTTGAGCATTTAAATTTTAGTCAAAACAAAGCAGCTAAACTGTAGGTTTACTTTAGGTATTCAAAGATGCAGTTCTGTCAAGTCTGTGTACCATTCCCATACTGTCGTAATTATTTCTTAAGAATAACCACTCTTCTCAGTTAATCTATGCCTTGACAGTTGAGACTTTAGAGGCCTAGTAAGGGAGATTCAGCTTCCAGAACTCTGTATTACCCTAGTTTTCAACAGTTAACAAGGATAACAATATAATTTCTCTGGTCAAACACAGAAGTACTTGCCATTTTATTTATATAGTTTTATAGTATAAATTGTACCTGCTTTTTTCTGCGGCTTACAGTTCCATAGTCCATGTTCCAGTCTAAACTTTTGACTTCTGCTTAGTGACTGTGTGGAGTTTACATATTCTTGTCTGCTGGGGCTTTCTCTGGGTACTCTGGTTTCTCCCATCTCCCAAAATATGCTGGTTGAATGGCTATTTTAACTGTTCATACCTATTACAGTTATGATTTACCTTGTGGCCCAGGTTGTGGTCGAAAAGGGTCTTTTATGGCCCGTTCACTTAGTTAATGAATGAAACAAAAAACATTGCTTGTCTATAAAGTTTTCATTTTAGCTGTTGCTTTATGTTTGGTTTATATGATTTTACTAACATCAGCAATATGCAGTCTCATAATATGAAATAGTAGGTGTGACAAAAGTGAAAACAACAAAAAAAAAACTGATTACTTCAGAACACATAGGCTGAAAGAAACTCCTTCCCAAAACAACATAAGATCTGAATAGAAAAATAAAAGATGACATGGCTCTCGTTATTAGTCACTGGAAAAAAAATGGAAAGGGAGAAACCGAAAAGTATGGTTTCCAAGCATTAAACTACACATAGGTAATACCACAGGCAGAAAAAGTAACTATGAGATGAGATTAACTGCAATAGAAACTAGAGAACTCTTTCAAATGCAGCAATGCAATCCATCTGAAACAGTACCTCATTAGGGGAAAATATATGTCAGAAGTGTGTAGGGACTCAAAAAATGAGTCAAAACATTTGATAGACAAAACCAGATGTACTGGAAGAAGCCCTATTTTTCTGACTGTCAAGGAAAAGTCTTTACAGTTAACAGCCCTCCTTGTGATATAACCACAAATGTAAAGGGAGATAGCAGGTTCTGGAGGTGTCTGTTCAAGAAGTCCCTCACTAAAGTACCAGTTTCTGTAGGAAGTACTAAGGCAGGGCTTACCATTATACATGTCATCCATATACCTCATATCTTGGAGGACACCTTGAAAACTATATCTCAACTGCCATTAAATGCATTTTATCCATTACCCACTGTGAACATGCCAGAGATAATGGATGTGTCAAGCCTAGAGCCATTTTGGTTTCAGGTGAGTTTAGGATGCAAATGTATGTTTCATTTTAGATTCCTGAAGACCCATGTTTCTTTCCAGGTTGCCTCTGAGATTTATGAGAATAACCCAAGATCAATTTTCTTTCCATTTTGCCTCAGAAATTTATGAGAGCAATACAATCAGCTGTACAAAGATTTTTTTTGTGTTCAGGGAATTAACAGCAGTTGTTGTAGCCATGTCTTTATAGAGAAATGGAAGACTGACACCTTGTTTATATTGTCTTTTGGACAATATTGAGATTTTGAATTTTAAGCAAACATTTGACTGATTGAGGCTCATCATAATGAAATGTATCTGTGAGAGAAGCAAACACATGTGGGTTTAGGTCTAAGACAAGATGCCATAATTCCGGAATGTAATTTAGTGTTTGAAGGAAATTAGGATAATAGGCAAAACCCAAATCCTTGGCGATAATAAGTCCATAGTTATCATGGCATACAGGGTCCTTTCTCAGTTTGTTGAGAATAGTATTGATCGATTACCCCATTTGTAATTTACTTTGACTTAAGGAAACATGGTCATTCAGTCCTTATTGAAGATTGGTGAGAACACGGAAAACTAATTGAATAAAATATAAAAAAACACTAATTTTTTTCAGAGACACTTTGTTAAAAACTTCAGTAAGGAAAATGACATATATAACATAATACTTCAGTATAACAGTCACATAATTAACATTTAGATTCTTATTTGAGACAAAACATACCAGGCACTGACTAGTCACTTCTTATCAAACATTTTAAATACCTAAATGGGATATGAAACATTATTCTTATTAATTTTGGTGATAATTTTTGTTTGAGCTACATATTTTCTATTATGTACAGTTGTATGTCATGCCTTGAACAGTACCATTGAAAAGTGTAGGGACACATTCATATTTTGTAACTGTTTCTGAACAAAGGGTGGGAAGTACTAATCTATCTCTCACACTTTAGGTTGAGCACCCCGTAAGCATGTAATGGCCTAGGCAATGCACCACTAATGACCCCTGTAATCAGGTAATATCCTAGGTAATGCACCACTAATGACCCCTGTAATCAGGTAATATCCTAGGTAATGCACCACTAGTGGCCCCTGTAATCAGGTAATGTCCTGGGTAATGCACTACTAGTGACCCCTGTAAGCAGGTAATGTCCTAGGTAATGCACCCCTAGTGACCCCTGTAATCACATAATGCACTGTTAGTGACTCCTGTATGCAGGTAATGTCCAAATGGCAATTACAAGATCACTTTGAGGATCAGTATCTGTTGAAGAACAACATGGTCATTACATTTGTGTGATTCCTTCACAGTCAACCTATCAGGGAAAGAGTACTTTCCACTGGTTGCTACGTATGTGTTTTAGCCCATGTATTTTATTGGAACTTCTTGATATTTTTTTATTGTGAACTATCTTCAGGGAACTGCCATATGGTCTGTTGTATAGTCAGTTAATAAGTCTAGCTTTTCAGAGGCTTTTTTATTACAGTTTAGCACTATTCTTGGATTCATTTTGGGGTTTATTTGAATTATACATAAAAGGCCAGGAAAAACTAGTCTCTAAAATATATAATAATTAAGTTCTCACTATATTAGAATAAAAATCATATATATTTCACCAGAATAAAGTATTTGTTTTCAGCTGTAACATGCCATCTGTAAACTGCCGTGTTTCCAACTGGCTAAATCTGTGGATTCAAATTCAGAAAGTTATTGAACTGACATCTGTAAGACATGAATTGCAGTCTTAGGTATGTTTTCTGTCTGACTACCCTGATGTTATTTGCAGAAAGTTTTCAATGAAATCTCAAAATGTGACAGAAACATATCATTTCAAAACAGAAACTTGTAGCTTCAGTTCTTGTGCCTTTGCTGCCAGCTGACATTTTTCATTATATTCATTTTAACTGTGGGTTCTGTGATGAACTTCTGTTCAGTATGTTGAGTATGGTAATGGCTTATAGTCCTTCTTTCCTGAATTGTCATTATATCACAAGTAAAAATTCATATTTATTTCTACTGAATACATTTTTTTTGTTACTGGACGTATACCCCAACCTACCCACAGCTTATACTCATGTATAATAAACTTCAGTACAAGAAGATAAAGTTATGTATGTTTCTTTATAGGTGAAATAACCAGCTAAGGCATTTTGTATTTGGGAGTCATGATGATACATTATTTGGAGAAATTTGTTACAGAGAAATTTTCCTTTATTGCACGGTTACACCCAGTAGTCTTATGTAGCCATTTGGATACTCAGCCTTTACTCTCTGTTTCAAAAATTAAATAAATAATAGTAATAAGCATGTTTAGGATTTTTTCAAGCTGACAAGCTAGGTATGTGTCAGAGTCATATTTCTGGTCTGGTCTTATGAAACCGAAAGAAAAAAATAATACTCTTTTCTATGGAAAAAGTAGTAATTCTTTGTCATTTTTATATGTTATAGCAGCACACACTTGTTTTATATGCTCTGTGAGTCATGCCCGTATTTGAGATGCTCATGCCTACTTTTTATGAAAGCTATTGAGCTGTGCAAAACAAAATAAAAGTGTGACTGTTAAAATGTCTTGACTAAAAAACTTCTTAAGAATGTCTTGAAGTAGCAGAGAGATACTATTATTTCAAATTAAGTTGAAATTCAGGCCCAAATGACATTGTAAAGCTATAGTGATATGTAAATGCATAACTTTCAGTTGTCTTTAGAACAATATAAACAAAAGCTACCAAAACATAAATCTATCACGCTTGAGTGATTTTAGACCTAAAAGTAGAGTCTCTGTACAACAGTGATTTTTCTTTCTTTGTATATGTGACGCCACTACTGCTACCGATATGTGATGCGCACCAATATGTGTCATCCCCATGCTGGGCCAGTAATTAAGAGCCTGAATCCTCACCACTGACACTGGAGATGGATGTGCACTTGGAATACAAATAGATACACTCAGTATTTCCAGATGCAGACCTCTCTGCATCAAGTACAGTTTTCCTTAAGAGGACACAGGGAAGGGAACACACTTAGTCCGGGGTCTGGATGTCTCAATATCTGTCTCCCTCCAGATCCCCAATAAGAATCCCCACTGGTAGAGCTATAGGGTTAGGTCCCCAGCTGAGTGTCCAAGCCAAGTCCTCCAGCACACTCTCTGTAAACCTAGTGCTTTGTATCCCTGCCCCAAGTAGCTCTCACACACACACACACACACACACACACACACACACACACACACACACACACACACACACACACACACACACTTGATTTGCAGACACATGCACACACCTTGGAAAGCTGGCAGAGGTCTACGAAATATGCCCTCTTCTGCCCAGACTATAAAGTACATTCACTGCCACCAGACAGTAAACAATCAGCTACTGTAAGGTCCTTAATAATGGGTGTCCAATTACACTGTGCAATATCAATATTAAGACAAACGGTAGTAGTTCACCAAAATGGCTAGGCCTTCTGTAGTGGCCAATAAAGTGTCACCAAATAAATATAAGTATTCTCAAAGGTTAGATACGCTCTACAAGAACCAGCCAAAATGAAAGTATTAAATATATTTAATAATAAATAATAAAAGTACGTGAAAATACTGAATATATATTCACAGTAAACCTCAGAGTTCAAATCACAGAAAAGATTGAAACCAGCATTGATGGACAGGCTCATACAGATAAAGAAAAACAATCTTTAAACTAAGCTCCACTATATTCCTGACCAAATGTAAGAGAATTTTACTGTTCCCTAATAACTTACTTGGTCAAGGCAAGATGACATATGTGAGTACTGTTTCTAGTCAGGCTTCCAAACAGAATAATCTATATTCTGAGATTATTCCCTATAAAATATAATATCCAACATGACTTGCAAAATGACCTCATCTGGTTACCTAACTCTAGGTTCCCAGAATATCTCTTTTTGAAGTTTGACAGACTGCTACAATAGATCTTTTATGGCAATGCCTAGGAGGCAGAACCATTTACAGCACTGCACCCTTCTTTACAAAAGATAGCATATAATGGTTGCACCCAGACCTAGAGTCTCCGGTCCTGCTCAGCACTGTGGGGTGGCATTTAATGATTTAACAGCTCATTTACATTTCCTATATTTTTCTTAAAATAAGCGAGCTGGTTAGCCATTGTTGTGCCAGCATCCTCTATTAAAACATATAATTCAGATACTATAATACATGTACATTCCTCTTCATTTCATCAGGGTGTGCTAGTGACACATTTTACACAATTAACAAGCAAAGCTCACAAATAAAATTTCTGTGCAAGCATCTGTACAGATCAGTTTGATATACTACTGATATACAATTATTCACAGAATTCCAGGTAGCTGTGCTGGCACAAGTCATACATACACTGCCCTACTTCTCCCTGGCATGGCTGGTAGTACCCCCTACCATCACAGTATATACTGAGACAGACAAATGACATTAGTAATTATTATTTTTAATTAAAATCCAGGATATAGTTGCTCCTTTATCTTAGTTGAGGGTAGGACTGGAGTCAAGTGGTGTGTTACAGGTAATAACACAATTAACATTTCCAAACAGTTTAAAAAAATAATGTTTAATCATTTTGGAGATAAACTGCTTTTTCACACTGAGACTTGCATTTTCTCTTTGTGAGTGCTCTTTCTATGCATTTATCATGATGCATCTGTGTTCTGCTCAGGTGGCATAATCTTGATAGACGCCTGCTTTTGTCCAGGCCTTGTAGGTTTGTTTGTTGAGTTTCCTGTGTTTCTGGCAGCCATTTTCTGCTGATAGTCTGTTGTCTTCATTATTATTGAGAATAACAGGGTTTCCTGACCTTCTGTAGCATGAGTGATTGGGTAATAGCAGGGGTTAGTAGGACTGAGTAGTAATTTGATCTTCTTGACTCTTCCATCCTTTCTGGTATATAAACCCTGGGCCTGAAAAAGGCTGTGCTTGTATTTACCAGGCTGTGGATGGTGATTCATTACTGAGACTAAGCAGAAATTCCTTAACATTCCAAGAGCAAGATAAGTTATTTCTTACACTTATTTCATTGAATTGCACTTCTGTAACACTTATAATTGTGCTGTACAATTAATCTACTACATTTTGCACTGTTATAAAGCTTTTTTTACAGTTTCACTGCATGTATGTACTGTTTTATACTGTTTTAACTGTATTTTTCATTGCTATATACTGTTTCATTACTCTAATTGCATGGTTACTGAATTACTTAACTGAAAACTGCTTTTTCATACTGAGAGTGGTATTTTCTGTTTGTGTGTGCTCTATCTGTGCTTTTCTGTGAATTTTTGATTTTTTGAGATTTCTGTGTTCTAGTCAGGTATCATATAACTGATTTGTTTGAAGTTAAAAGCATTCTCTAGAGTCTCCTTGCTCCTTTAGCTGTTTAAAACTTTCATTAGTGGCTACAGCTAGTAGCTGTAATAGGTTTCCACCCCTCCTCCCTATTGTTGTCTTGTTCTTATACTTGGTGGCTTTGCAGTTGCCCTCCCATACTGTATATTTGATCTGGTTCACTCCTCCTAGTCTAGTGTCATTAGTTCATTCTACCTAATAAACAGAGAACATTTGTGAAGGCCAACCCACTTTGATTCTTAACCTTGAATTACCTTCTGTTCCAGCTTTCTCCTTTTCCACTTTACTAAAAAAAAAAATCTAAGCTTGTTTCCCCCCTTTCAGGTAGTGAGTCTAACCCAGATACAGATTTGCTGTATCCAGGACTGTTTGTAAGCTCCTGAGCCCCCAAACCTTCCTGTGTTGGTGGGAAGCCTTCTAGCTTATCAGTGGGAGTGGTGAGCACTATGTAACCTATCTATCACATAAGGAGTGGTTTCTGGCCCAGAAATCATAGTTATTGGCCGTTTGAGCTGCTTTTACATATCTTTCAACTTTCTGATTTAAAAGCCAACATTCACACTTGTTTCCCCCTTTCCTGTAACTAGTCTAGTGCAGATACAGATTTGCTGTATCCAGGACTGTTTGTAAGCTCATGAGCCCCCCCCCAAGCCTTTCTGTGTTGGAGGGAAGCCGTCTAGCTTATTAGTAGAGCGGTAAGCACTAGGTAGCTTATCTACCACATAAGGAGTGGTTTCTGGCCCAGAATTTGTAGTTACTGGCAGTTTGGGCCGTTTTTCCATCTCTCTCAACTTTCTGGTTTAAAATCCCACATTTGCACTTGTTTCCCCCCTTTCCTGTAACTAGTCTGGTCCAGATACAGATTTGCTGTATCCAGGACTGCTTGTAAGCTTCTGAGCCACCCAGCCTTTCTGTGTTGGAGGGAAGTCTTTTAGCTTATCATTGGGAATGGTAAGCATTAGGTAGACTATCTACCACAAGAGGAGTGGCTTCTGGCCCAGATTTGTGGTTTATTGGCCTTTTGGGCAGTTTCTTCCATCTCTTTCAACTTTCTGGCTTAAAGGCCTGTGTTTGCACTTGTTTCTCCCCTTTCCTGTAATTAGTCTAGTCCAGATACAGATTTTCTGTGTCCAAGACTGTAAGCTTCTGAGCCCCCCAAGCCTTTCTGCATTGGAGGGAAACTTCTAGCTTATCAGTGGGAGTGTTAAGCACTAGATAGCCTATCTACCACAAGAAGAGTGGTTCCTGGCCCAGAAATTGTAGTTTATTGGCCATTTGGACAGTTTTTCCATCTCTCTCAACTTTCCGGTTTAAAAGCCCATGTTTGCTCTTGTTTCCCACCTTTTCTGAAACTAGTCTAGTCCAGATACAGACGTGCAGTATTCAGGACTTTTTGAAAGCTTCTGAGTGGTGCCAGAGTCTGCTCTTTAATTTTTCCCTTAGATCTACTAGTTTTCACCTCTCCTGCACTTATACTAGCTTATTAGTTTAGCACTTTACCAGACATCTTGTAGCAATTACTGTAGAACACAAGAGCTATCAGCACTAAAAGTTCTACAAGGAAACAGATCTAGTACTTATTATCAAAGCCCACCCTCCAGGCATGTCTAAAGGTCAGTTCCCTGTGCCTCCTCCTATTAACCTGGTGAACTTGGGCATCCTGAGGCAATGCAGCAACTGCTTCATGTACACTGACAATCCTCTCCTCTTACCTACCAACACTCAGACTTGTGAGAGATGCACTTATATATCCAAAATGGAAGCCACACACTCTCCAGCCAAGACTGGAATAGCTGGTCAAGAGGAGAAGGTTAACACTTGCACCACACCACATGGAACACATAGCCCTGCAGAACACACACCAGCATTGCCTTCACATAAAAACACAAACCACACACCTACCTTCATGGAGGCTCTCAATAAAAATCTACTCAAGCAGCAGAGACCTCCAAGGCAGAAACGCACTCAGCTATCACAACACAGCACTAATCATGAGATACATAACTCTCCCAAAACAGTGTGCCAGTCAACCAAAGCCCCAAAGACAAAACAACATGCCCAACACACTAGTCATAGGTGACTCGATAGTGAGGTACACTGATGTCCCACTCACTAGGTTGAATAAGGAGAAAGTAACAGTCACCTGCCTGTCAGGTGCCAGGATCAGACACATAATGCATGCACTCAGGTCACTCAACAACAGGTAGAGATATGACTCTGTCATTGTACATGTGGGTGTGAATGACCTGAGATGTACCTCCTTGGACTACATGAAAAGAGATATGGAGGAGTTCTCAGATTATGTAGCCCAGACTGGTATGACCCTAGCCCTGAGCAGCATCCTACCATCACCCAGAATGATACCACAGTACAAGCAGAAAATGATTGATTTCAACAATTGGCTAAGTTTCTGGTGTCACTCTAAGGGGATCCAGTATCTGTCTGCCTGAGATGACATGATTGACAGACCATGATACTTTGCCAGATATGGCCTACATTTGTCACACCTGGGCTTCCAGGTACTGGCCAAGGCTCTTGCCACCCTTATAGTGCCTTTTTTAGGCAGTGTTCCAAAGACCAAATTACCACTGTAGCAGCTACAAACAAATGCAATCTGAGGGTCATGTTGCTCAACGCTAGAAGTCTAAATCTCAAAATGCACTCACGCGAGGCACTCCTTAAAATGGAGAACATCGACATTTGTGCTGTAACAGAGACCTGGTTCAAGGCAGCAGAAAGCACCCCTGCACTACCAGGCTAGAACTCATTCTACACCTTTCGGCCCCAGAACTTGGACCAAAACTCCAAAGGCGGTGGTGTTTCCATATTCATAAAGGATGCGCACACCTCCAGACTGGTAGCCCAACATAATGCATCAGAAATACTTCAGGTGCAGCTAATATTGGGTAAGACAGCTATTCAGGTTGTAGCCTGCTATAGGTCCCCAACCATGTCCCAAGACTTGCACTCCACATTCCTAAGCACCCTGGAGAATATTAGGGTCCAACCTAACAGTCTCTTACTAGGCGACTTCAACTATCTCTCCATTAACTGGGTAAACTATTCATGTACCAATACACTTGCCCAACGTTTCCTGGAGTTCATTAATTCCAATACACTGGACCAGCTCATTCTTACCCCCACTAGAGGTAGCAACATCCTTGACCTGGTCATTACTAACATGGGTGACCGTTGCTCTACACCAATAGTCAGCTCCTCCCTGATTAGATCTGACCATAAACTAATCACCTTGGAAATCCACATCCCTCCTACCTCCCCAGCAAAAGTAACCACCATGAAAAACTTCTCCAAAGCTAACTTTGGGATCCTAAAAACAGAGGTGGTTAACTTCACGGCACCCATGCAAATGGAGAATAGTTGCGTGACTGCAGAATCATACACCAATGCACTATATGAACACGTACACAAATGCATGGATCTTGCCATACCCAATAGAACCAAGACACTCTCCTCCAAAAAAGGAAGCCAATCTGGTGGTCCCCTGCCATATACAAACTCTACAACAGAAGGAGGAAACTGATGCAGAATAAGGTGAAGTCCCAAGAGTGGAAAAACAGCCTTATCTAACTCAACAAAAAGATGATATCCCTCATCAAATCCTCTAAAGCTAGCTATGAAAAGAGAATTGCAGCAGATAGTAAAGACAACCACAAGGCCTTCTATAGTTATATAAAGAACCTCCATGGCAATACCCAGATTTGCTCTGAGCTACTGCACAATGGTACCCCCTATACCGAGCCAACATATATTGCCAGTATACTGGCAGACAGATTCAGTGCCAACTTTACCCCTCTCAACCCCCTCCAAAGGACCAATAACAATACAAGTAGATTGTCAGGCACCCAGTATTACTGCTGCACAGGTTAAAACAGCACTGTCCAAGGCCAAGAATACAGCTTCTATGGGACCTGACAATATCCCTGGTTGTGTTTTACATGGACTACAGAGTGAACTGGCACCTCACCTGTGTGCCCTGTTCAATCACAGCCTCACCTCAGGTTTTGTCCCTGCTGAATGGTGCACTGCTACAGTCATCCCTCTCCACAAAGGAGGAGCAACTACAGACCCAGGGAACTATTGCCCCATTAGTCTGACAAGTCTGATATGCAAAGCTATGGAATGCATCATCATGGACCTAATAAACAAGGATATAGGGAATCTCCAAACTCTGGATCCCACACAGTTTGGCTTTGTGAAGGGTAGATCATGCCTGTTCAACTTGGTTGACTCCTTTCAGTCAGTCACCAGAGCTATGGATAAAGGCAAGGTGGTTCATACAGCCTACCTTGATCTGGCCAAGGCTTTTGATACCATTCCCCACTCAGGAATCATAGAAAAATTCACTAAGCTTGGCATCAACCCCTATATCACTAGGTGGGTTGCAAACTTAATCAAAGATAGAACCCACAGTGTTAAAGTAGCTGACTCCAAGTCAGACTGCTGATTAGTCACGAGTGGAGTCCCACAGGATTCAGTCCTGGGTCATCTCCTGTTTGGTATCTACTTCTCTGAAGTCCAGGCCAACACGAAGGGTCTCTAGCTGACAAAGTTCGCAGACAATTGCAAGTTGGGAGCTATTATCAACTCCCCAAGTGATGTTGACATCCTCCAGAAAGGCCTTACTGTGACCAACAACTGGTGTCAGAACCATGGCCTTAAGCTCAATGCCAAAAAATGTGTTGTTATCCCCTTTAGGAAAAACCTGGTTCCCATGAATTACCACATTAATGGTAGCCCACTGAACACAGAAGGTGTTATAAGAGATCTGGGAACACAGGTTGACAGCAACCTCTCTTTTGATCACCACATTGCCACTATGGTCAGAAAATCCTTCTATGTGGCACTTCTCATTACTAAGGGTTTTGCATCCAGGAAGAAAGAGGTCATTGTCTCCTTCTACTCTTCCCTCATTAGGCCAGTCATTGAGCACAATTCCCCATTTGGCATGTACCTCACTAAACATCTGCAACAACTGGAGAGGGTGCAAAAGTACCCCACAAAGAGGATCCCAGGCCTTAAACACTTGTTCTATATGGACAGACTCAAAAAACTCCAACTATTCTGTCTCATATCACGTACTTAGATGCGATCTCTGCTTGACTTACAAAGCCATGTTTAACCCAGCTCTGTTAGAAATGCTATATCTAAAGAAATCCGAATCCCTCCACACCACATGCTCCAGAGACCTCAACCTCATTACCACAATTAACAAAACATGTTGGAGGGACAGTTTCATAACTCAGAGACTGCCCATGCTATGGAACAGACTTCCCATACATGTCAAGAAGAGCACCTCGCTGACCCTCTTCAAGAGAAATCTTGATGAGTAGATGGGAAATAGAAAATTCACCCTGGCTCTACTCGACAGAGGCACTGGGAACTAAGGTCATGTGGCACTATGCCAGGGTAATCCTATGGCTAGGCTTGTAAAGGCCCCAGGGCCATTAGCCTAGTGCACACCTATGAACCTATAAGATCTTTTAAATCAAAGAGCAAAAATAGTCATAAATAAGCAGCACTCTGAGGACAGACTTTCAGAAAGTGTGTATCAGTTAAGGGGCTAAATGTATCGATGCTTCCTCTTAAATCTGGCATCTTTGTGTACATTTTCAGTATTAGTTTTCCATGATTCAGTTTGAGTTGTTTATCTACCAATGGGCATTCTTCATTTTTTTTGTAAAATTAATATCTTTTTGTGGATATTTTTTTCAGTGTTATGAGTTTCTCTGCTTATTTGACAGTGTATAGGAAACTTCAGCATTTACATTCAGTGCATTTTCGATGATAATTTCTGTGTACTGACTCATAGTCATTGTTTCTTTCATGTAATATAAAATACAATATTTGTCATATTCTGTTGCTTCTTTTCTCTGTCGTTATGTTTTGTGCATTAGCTTGCTTTCTTAATGGGTCATTGTGGCTGTTCTTTCTTTGTTCTGCTTCATTTTGCCTCATACATCCCCATAGCACTTTCCCTCCTTTTATGAATGACATACAGAGGGTACATTATTTTTTTTTTATTGCCTTTGTTTACTGACAGTGCTTTGCACAGCTCAGGTAATTTCCTGTGTACTTAGGATACTGTTAAAGTTATATTTAGTTTTGACATCATTACTGTCCTCTTATATCGGTAGAGATGGTTCCACTGCACCTGGGTAATGCCACATGTGTAGCTTCAGCAGAAGAAAACCAATCTGAAGAAGCTTAAGACATAAAGGGAAAAAAAGCAGTTTTTCATTATTATAAGACCCCTGCACCTTCTATGTGAGGAGTTTTCCTGCCACACCCATCTAATTTATGTATACTTCCTCCAGGTTCACACCATCTCAGAGAAGAGTAAAAATCCCCAATAAAATGTAATCACTGCAAGGATACTAATACAAATTGCACTGGCAGTGATTCTCAATTGAAAATGAGGACTGATGAGTTGCAGCTCCAGGAAGTATATAAGCTTAAACAGTGCCCAGTTCACACCTAAATAAGGGCGGAGAAGCTGATAAAGATTACAACCTTTTGTTGTCAAGTTTTATATTGTTGCAATGTTCAGATTGATGTTGCTAACATCTAACATTTCAGAATGTTTTACACACTGGCATTCAGCCATATATGCTGTTATTTGACCTTTTGAATTCGTTCTTTCTGCATCGTCTTTTTACATTAGGGATTTTTAGCCGGGTTCTCTGTCTGAACTAGTGTGCCTTGAATAAAAAGCACAGTAGCTGAGATGTCTCCTTTTATGTTCATTGTGTGTTCTGTATATTAGTTCTGTACTTTGTATAACAATGTTTTATACGTACATGACACTGATTGCTTTAACTTGTTGTGGCTCCATTTGCTTTGAGGCCCAAGTCATATCACACAAAGGATCAGTTTGGATTGGGCTACCTGTAAGGTTAACAAACAGTAAATAAGAAGGTAAATTAAATCTACTGTAGATCAAGGCAAAGCCCCAGTGAGAATCAAATGCATATGTTTCCTGATGGTGGTATAAATGTCAGTCTATAGCTGTTAAACGTGAATCCTATAGCGTATTGACCCAGTCCCTTTATGCATTGCAACTGTAAATTGTGGATACAGTTTCACTGTAGCATCTGAGCCTGGATTAACAGCCACATTTATGTCTCCTCTTAATGTTATGCCACCTTGGGAAACCTCTGTTTACATCCCCATTCTTCCTGGTATATTTTACTGGAATAGCTGATGGAAGATTAAGAGATATAAATGTGTAAGTCTTATTAAATATCTCCTGCATGGAAATATATTGTGGAGAGTGATGAACCATTTCTCAAGAAGACCAGATAACCTGAATATAAAATAATTGTTCTATGTTAGAAATAGGAAATTAATAAATTGTCCAAAGCCATAGCTTTCATAAATCCTTTTGGCAGTGTACTTCTGTAAAGTTTTTCTTGTGAATTTTGTCTGTAAATGGGTGGAGGTTGTCCTGTGAATTTTGAATGAGTAAGTGTTCTGTTTAGATACATTTTGTCTTGTGACAGGCTGCCGTGGGGATGCCAAATAAGTGTAGCCTATTTTATTAAATGTGATTTAAAGTGTCAGAGACCTTTCTTTAAGGTAAACAAAAACTGCTTGGTGGTGCTAAGGGAAGGATTTATTATGGATATCACTGGAGTGATTATGAAGTGGTAGGAAAGTTCTAGAATATACAGATGAAGGTTCTCTGTAAGCACAGATCTAGATAAATAAAAGTCAAGTATAACATTCTGAAGAGCTTGCTGGGCAGTCTAGTAGTCTGACTCATACCCAGAGTTACTCTGTCAGTACAGACAATCAGGACTGTAAACTGTTAACAAGGTCCTTCTCATAGTCAAAGGTAGAGGGTGTCATTTTTTCTACCTCCATTTGCCTACTGTGAGATTCTGAGCAATCACTGTGCTCCTAGGTCTCCCTGAAAATGAATACTTTGAGACTAGGCTTAGCCACTTAACAAATAGATTAAAATCTAATACTCTGGCTAAACGGGAGGAGCTTGACTCCATTCTCTTCAAAAATTGTTCTGCTTTCTCAGTATAGGACAGTATTTTCACAGTATAGCTATCAGCAAATACTGTTTGTATAACAGGATACTTCATGGGAGACTCAAATGACCCATAAAAGCATTACTGACTCACACCCAAAAGCAAAAATCCTTTACAGAAAGGGCTGCTAAACTATCTTGACTGATCTTCACTGAATTTACTGAGGAACTTTGTACAAGTATTTGATCCTCATAAAATCATTTTGTTACCCTGAAAAACATAATTGTGCAGTACAAAATGACTGAGTTTGCTAACTGCATTCATTCTGGAGAAGAAGATGTGTGTTTATCCTTTAGAATAGCAGTACAGCAGTAGGGGAGAGGTGGAAAGACATGTTGCAACTGTGTAAGAAGTCAATCCCATGTGAATTTTCATCATCCTTAAGCTCACAATTACAGTACAATTTGTTTTATATGATTATTCACAACCTGTTCAGGCAAGATTTTGGTTGCTGTGAAAAACTGGGGGTCAAAGCTACTATTGGCTCAAGAAAACCAGACTTAGGCTAAAAAGTTTCAGTATAATTTTTTTCATGGGTTCATTGGCTTAGCCCAATTGCTTCTTCTTACACCCAGATGGCCCATTTGTTCCCTGGTATAGGGAAGAGAGAGGCAGTCTTCACACATCTGTTGAAAGCTTCCCAGAACATTTGTTGCTAAGTCATTGAGCCTCCATGCTGGTAACATTCAGGTGCTAGAGAGACGGCTGGTCCTAACTCCTCCCTGGAAGCTTGTGGGCTATACATGCTGCATCCAGGGATGCACAGGCTTGCTACCATGCATGCTAACTCTCTTGGTCAAGTGTCATACCGCTTCACAGTGCATATACACTAGGCTCCTTGGTGTGACTGATTATGTCACCAGTGCAGCGGGCAGAAATGTGAACTGTATCAGCCACTCACTTCTATACTACCCCGCCTGGTCCCTACATTACTAATAATACTAGTCCAGTGCCGGTTTGACTTTACATAAAAGTATAACACAATGGATGACTGAAAATGCAGTTGAGACATGGTATTGTTTCACTGTCCCCACGTCTTCAGATAAGGGTTCTTTTTCTATAATGAAGTGGTGTTGATTGAGAAAAGACTTTTTTCCATTTTTCTTGTTTTTTTCAGCTTTAGCAGCCTCCAAACTGCTACCTTTGCAAATAACAGCCACATGCAAGCCTTTGAGAAGATGCAGTTAACCAGCCATAAGATGAAAATGACCTACTGTCAGTTTGTAAAACATCCATTGAAAAATCAAGACCTTCTACAGTACGTATACTTCCATGCAGTAGTACTTGACCAGCCAATACTCTGTCCAATAAAATAAATGAAGCATGACAGATGTTTTTTTCCCTTCAGATTAGCATGTGATATGCAATGGATGAACATGAATGCTAACTCTTCTAAGAGTTCAGGCTGTTACTTGTCTTAGTACAGACTGTGTCTCCAGCTACAGCATCTAATAATATGGTTAGCGTGAAGACTGTGTGCATTACTGTTTAATTTCATGAATATGTGTTTAGTATAACATCTTGGCTTACCAAGACTTTGCAATACTCTGACAACTTTCTGGGTACAATGTCAACTGTACTTATAACAGAAAATTCATCTCATCCAGGCAAATAAGTTTTCTGATGTTCCATTAATAGGAATGCCAGAAGGCAGCTATTCAGCAAAAGGTGTCATTTCAGTTAGCACTTTAATGGACTGTAGTGAGGTATAACCATGTAGCCAGTCTGAAGCACATAACATATATGAGAATAGTGTCTGTTTTTTCCCCGTAAAATAATGCCTTCCAGCAATATTTAATTAACTCTGCATTAATGATTGCACAGTGCAAGCCTTAAAGTAGTCTATAAAGACTGCTATGAGCATCTATTTTAGTGAAGCCAGGCCAAGTAACATCACTAGGGAGGAGTAATCGTAATGTTTCTTAATGGAAACATCTTATGGAAGGGGCACTATTGTTGACTAAGCACTTGTGACCATTGCCCTCTTGCTATCCACGCCTCTGTAAGTAAAGACACTACATAATGAGGAGTTGCATTTAATTATTCCATCAGAGATGCCTAATGCATCAGAAGTGATTTATACATTTTAGCCTAGAAATAGTCTAGATGTCTGAAGACTATTTATTTATTTATAGCTCTGGTAAGAGAACTGGTTCTGGACATCACTTCAGCTGAGGTCTCATCGAGAGGCCAGCAGACAAATGAGGTACAGAGAAAGTATGTCTATGACTTTATATCATTATTTACAGAATTAACATAAAATCAGGATAGTATTAGAAAATAAACAGCAAGCAAATGTATTAAAGAATTGGGGAAGTTACTTACTTTGTACTTGGTCAGGTGTAGATTACACCAAAAGACAAAGTTAACTAATATCAATTTCAGTGGGCTTGACAGTGGGGGATGGGTGGCTCTTTGGGACAGACATCACTTTGTCCAGAAGGTAAATCAAACAATTAGTGCCTTCCATATCAAATCCTGGAGGAAAATCCCTTTCCTGTGCTTAAGGAAACAACTCAAAACACTTCTCTGAAAAACCTCACCAGTCTAAAATCTCATGCTTATAAAAAAAAAAAAAAAATAGCAGTGTCCCTGTTGAAGTACCACGTAATCCAAAAGAATACACAACTATATTCTTTTGGAGAATGTGGTACTTCATCAGGGACACTGCTATTTTTTCCTGTAAGCCATGAATTTTTAGACTGGTGAGTTTTTTTAGAGGTGCTTTTATCCATAAGGTAAGTAAATTCCTTTTTCCTCAAACAAAGCGATAGACATGTGAACTAAACTGCCACAGAAGGTAGGCGGAAGCAGATTTACTGTGCCATTCAAGGAGGCTTGGGTAGGTGGAACACATTGAGAGTCCAGGAAATGAAGGGCAACACCCAAATATAGTTGCTTCATATTGGGAAGACCTGAGGGATATACAAATTTCTTTCTGACAAAAGATTGTAAGTATGCACATGATTTTGAAGAGAGACTGACAGATATGGGGTAGTAGTCTTAAATGCCTTTTTTGTATCTGCAGAACATTTGCCAGACTAAGTTCGCTACCAAAGTCTGCTATTTCAGAAAACTGGGAAATTAATCCATGGCTTCAGGACTTGACTAATGTAGAACTGCATACCTCATAAGTAAGCATAGGCAGACAACAGTGCTAGTAGGTAATTCAAAATGCATACCATATTTACTAGATGCTTTCAAAATTGTGCCGAGTTCTGTAGCCATTATCTACATTTTGGAAGTTTTAAGTAGCTATTTTAGCAGCAAATAATATGTGCTTTTCTCATTATCACTGACAGTCCCAAAGGCAGTGTCGGAGAATTTATGAAGCTGAAAAGTTGATGGTGCAGCATAATCCTTCATAATTTTGCCTCTGAAATTAAAAAAAAAGGCCTTTTCCTGTTTGAGATGTTGAGGATTAAACAGAAATATTTCCATTTTGTCAGGAATTTGGGATAAATATATATTTTATCCCCTAATATATTTCCTTTCCTTGTTATTTCATTATTTTTTTAGTTTAATTTCTTATATTCCTTGACTGAAGTTTAGCATGTTTAAAAAAAAAACAATGCATTTGTAAAAGATCCCAGAAGTCATTATACAAATGGCATCCCTTGAAATAGTGCAGTGGAGATTTTAAAATTATATATTTCTTCAGTGACAGCTGTCTGAAAGTAGTAGCCCTAAGGCCCCAGGAAGTGCCTCAACAGAAAATGCTTTGAGGGCTCCAAGATTCAGTTGGCTAAAGTCATTACCTACTTCAAGAAAGTACAGTCATGGAAATAACTTACCATGACAGTAGATGATCAAATAAATCACTTCTGCAGCAGACTTAAGGTATACAGGACAGGTGTCCAGACTTTAGGACTTTGTTCACATATCCTAGACACTGATAAGCATGAGGCTGACAATAAAACCAGTGTCCAATGCACCAAGTACCTCAGAACTTTCTTGACTCAGAAGATAAAAAGGTCAAAGCTCTGCATGGTAGGAGCATACAAATCACAAATCCCACACCCTAACAAAATACTAAAAGTGTGGGGACTGATGGAGGGAGCGGCTACTGCAGCAGTGATCTATCTGAACATCTACTGTCATGGTACACAAATGTATTATGTTCATCATAAGATCGCAGCTGCAGTAGCCTTACGCTGTATGCAAATGCCAGAGCTCATTGAGAACAGGAAGAGAATGTTGAATCTGAGTCCATGATCCCTTGAAGAACAGTTCTAGCAAAGCCTGGTCTAGACTTAATGAAGGAATCCAGTTTTTATTGCTTGGTAAAGGTGTCCATAGATGACCAGGTTGTTGTCTCTAGAATACTCCTGAGATACTGTATAAAGAGGAAAGGTAGTGGTATTGCTTTAATATTTCCAAACAATTACCATATTTCCACTTACAACAAACCAATATCGAAATTCAACATAGCTTCTTATTACTTTCATGAAATTAAACAATTATAAACAAATCTGTATTACTGTCCTTGCATCCCTCCTGGCATCAATGCAGCTATACTGGAATATATCCCACATTGGATATCCATAACAATTCCACAGGAAAAAATACTACCAGGTGGTGTGAACATCAGTTGGTTAGATATAAACTCTAACTCCCCAACATCTAGTGTGAATTTATTTGGTTTCATACAGATAATTAATAGCCCCACACATTATAGCAAGACATCAAATTCACTATTAGACAGGATTCTAGTATCAGACCCTACCACCTCAGGTACAATGTCAGACTCGTTCATTGATCGTCTCCCAAGCTATACAACCAGACATCTCACACATCCAGTTAAACAGCATATTTATAAAACAACGTGCAACTCTTTGTTCATTACTACCCTATCATCTATTAACAGGAACTTCCTAAAAATCTTCCCCTTAGATGATGCCATAAATGAACTCAATACAACTTTCCTGAATATCCTGAATAGTCCTGCATCTCTTAAAAGGAAGAGACTAAAACAAATAATGCGATGTGGCTATCCAAAATGAGTAGAATGCTTGTGCAGAATAGATTAAAAGCATGGAAATCATGGCAAAAATATAAAATACTACAATATCTTGAAAACGTCATACTCATACTAAAAGCAAATTAATGAAAATAAAAAATATACAATAATAATTTTCAGAATAATATTAAATGCAACCCTAAAATAATCTCGACAGCCATAAAAGAAATCTTGCGTCCCATCCATAAATTCAACCTTGACCCATCTCCCAGTAACTCATCACTTCACAGATACTACAGCATGTCTAACCAAAGATTCCCCATCATCTAATATTAACTCTGTCAGCAGCTACGTATCACCACATCCACTTTCACCTTCAAACTTGTGCCCACACCCTATATAAAACTACTCTTAAAGAAACTCAGACCAAGCTCTACTTCAACTGATGACTTTCCAAGTGAGTACCTTAAAACAGCAGCCTATAGCATTGTCTGCCCTGTCTCAAACCTTATAAATAGGTCAATCCAGGAATCCCACATTCACTCTTTCAGGAAAATGCCACACATCATCACTCTGAACAAAGGAGGAAATTCAGACATTATTAACTTTAGACATATAACTATATTATACCCTTCTCCAAATTACTTGAAACATGTATTCAAAAACAATTGCTAGACTATCTCCTGCAGAAAGAACTCCTATACCCTACACAGCATGGCTTCTGTACTAATACTGCACTTCTAATATATATATATATATATATATATATATATATATATATATATATATATATATATATATATATATACACTGTCAGTAAAGCTATAGCAAATTAGACTCCTACTTAATTCTAGATGTGTCTAAAACCTTCAACACAGTTTGTCACAGCAAACCTCTACTTCAAATGTCCTCATTAGGTCTCTCTCAGCCAACCCTTCTATGGTTCAAAATCTATCTGTTCACTTGGTATCAGGCAATAAAATAGCACTTCACTCTGTCTCCATACCTTCCAGTCACCATTGGTGTACCACAAGGCCCTATCCTTGGTCCCCTCCTCTTTAAGAGAGAGAGAGAGAGACTGATTTACCCACCAATTCAACTCCCTTTTCACAATGAAATTTGAAATGATACAGGGTGCTGATGTTGAGTCCAAACTGACTTGAAAAACCACTGAATCTTTCTCATTGAGGCCATCAGACCTAGAATTCTGACATATACCCTGGCAGATGTCTGAGTATGTTTTGAAAATGTCATATGTTGAAGAGGAAAAGGCATATGTTTTGTATCCTGAGCACAGCCCAGAAACAGAATCTTCTAAGAAGAAATGAAAGATTTCTCTCTGTTCACTAGAACTCTAATGCTGAGAAATAGGTTTAGTACTCAAGTCAGAGATTCCTAACAAGCTGTGAAGGAATCTGCACAAATCGGGCAGTCATCTTAATAAGGGAAAATGTGAATGTCCTTGCAGGCTGCACTGTGCTATAACAGGACTCAGACACTCTGTAAACTCTCCTGGAACTGTAGATAACCCAAAGTGCAATATAGCAAACTGAAAATGCAAACCAGATGAATAGAGACACAAAAAAACACATGAAACTGTTGATTAGAATGTGATGGTAAGCATGTTTTAAATTCCAAGTTACCAGAAACTGGAAGGAGTAATGAGGGATAACAGAGACTCAACAGAAAGCACTTTGAACTTTGGAACTAAGAATGATTCGCAACTGTCTGAAGTTATATTGCGCCACAAAGGATAATGAAGATCTAAACTCTGGGGAAGATTCATGGGTATGGGAACAATCCAGAGGGGTTATAGTGTCCATCTGATTATTTAGGTTGCCCCTGGTTCTAGGATGATCCTCCTTTCTTCTTTGACCCCCTGCCACTGCTTTTTGAAATGCTGTTTGCCTGAACCATACTAAGTATAATTATTCTGTTTTTTGAAATTAAAACATGAAATGGAAGAAATGTTTATGTTATTTTTGTGAAATAAAGGTTGAAAAATCTGGGTAACCCCCTGAAATAGCTTTCCTCTTTCATCAAAACCTTTAAAGACTTCTGTTGTGGAAGGGCTAAATAACACCTTGTTATCCAGAGGAGCATTTAAAATTTTAGATTTTAATATCCTTTGGCAAATTTGGAGACTGTAACCCAGCACATCTCCTCAAAACAGAGCCAGTGACTGCAGCCCCGGACATAACATCAGCAGTGACATAAGCACGTTACAAATAATGTTTAACTGCTTGAAGTACAATAGTACAGAACACTTACAAGTTTTAGTATCTGAATGAAGGAGAGCAGCTATTAAATTCCTTCAATTATCTTAGGAAACCAGCAAAAACTTATATGTAAGCATGGCAGTTTACAAGTCTGAAAGGTAATGTGAAAGAAGAATAAACTTTTTTATTTACAAAACGTATCCAAAATTTTTGTCAGAAGGGGTAAGGTTAACAACTAAAAAATGTTAGTAGAAGCTGACTTTGATAAGAAGATAACTGCAAATTCTGCCCTGGTATTAAAAACAATGAAACTTGTGAGACTGTGGCACAACTTATAAGAATTTCTAGGACCAGATGGCCAACTGTCATAAAAAGTTCAGGCTGCCAAAAATAAATGTTCTAAGGCTGGTAAAACTTGATGGACATATGCAATCTTAGGGAAGTCCACATGTAATAAATCATAATAGCTCTTAATAATAGGAAAAATCAGCCTCGGTTGCAACAAGATGAAGTAAGATAAAAAATGTCAAATAAGCAACTAAGAAGTGCTTACCGAAAGAACTTTAATTTAACAAATAAAAATAAAAATAAATCAGATACATCCAGTGAATCAAGCACTTTCATCTCCAACCATTTGGAGACTTTATCAAGACAGAACATGCCCCAACTGACAGCAAATTTATAATACAAAGTTAATTACTGAACCAATCAACATCCAGGGTTCATGAATAATTCATGAGCAATTACTATTCCTACAATTTACATCTAATAATGTCAGATAATCACACATAAAATATTCATCATCCTAAATATTACCCACTATAATACATATAAATACATAACTATAAAATACATTATTAAAATAAAATTGAATATGTGTAAATAAAATCTAATAAAACCTCAACATTTCCTATATGTTGTACACTTCAAATAACCCTAATATATTGTAATATAAATGAATAAATACATGTATAAATAAACACATAATAGATACAGTATAAAATTCACCAATGTATATATATATATATATATATATATATATATATATATATATATATATAATGTGAACTGTTGAAAGATATGTTTCTTAAAAGAGAATACCCATTGGACTTAATTACTTAATGTTGGAATTAGTTAATAAGAGAGATAGAGGGTTTTATCATGCTATATTGAATTCGGAGATGGTGCACTCTGGCAATGAAGGGAACAGTTATATGGTTTTAAATTTGAATGTTGGTTCCATTAATACGGACAACAATGTTAATGTGAATGTTATGACACCTGTTGAACAAGTGCAGGCAAATGGGAAGTTTCGTTCTGCTTTTATCACTTCTTATAATCTTAACAGTAAAGAAATGTTCAGGATTTTTGGATAAAAATTGGATAATTTTGACCTCAAGCAATGACATTAGACAATGCATAAGTGAGAAGCCTATTGTGGTATATAGAAAGGGACAAACCTTAAAGAACATCTTTGAAAGGAGTTACCAGATTTGGAATGGGGGCCATATGAAGAAGTGTGGGGCATGCAATTATTGCCAACATATTAAGGAAGGGTCAAAATTTAATATAAATGGTATAAAGGTCTATTTACAAAAAAAGTGCAGCTGTTATACTGAGAAGGTAGTTTATTGTGCTTTCTGTTCCAAATGTGCTTGTTTTTATATTGGAAAGACAGGAAGGAAACTTAAAATCCATAGTTATGAACATTTGAGGGATATCAGATTGCAAAAAGAAACCAATGCCCTTGCAAAACATTGTATGGAATGGCCCAGACATGATTTTAAATTCACTGTTATTGAAGTTATTGAACTAGAACCAAGAGGTGGACTTTGGACTTTATATTTGGAGAAAAGTGAGGCCATATGGCAGTTGAAAACAAATGCAACCCAATGGCCAGGCTTAAATGAATCTGTTGCAATTACTTGCTTTTTAAGATTAAAAGCTTTAGACAGATGATGCTTTTAAAGAAATGTTCTTGTAATTTTTAATAGTTGAAACATATGCATTAATTTTATGTTTTATATATATATTGGTGAATTTTATACTGTATCTATTATGTGTTTTTCTATACATGTATTTATTCATTTATATTACAATATATTAGGGTTATTTGAAGTGTACAACATATAGGAAATGTTGAGGTTTTATTAGATTTTATTTACACATATTCAATTTTATTTTAATAATGTATTTTATAGTTATGTATTTATATGTATTATAGTGGGTAATATTTAGGATGAATGTTTTATGTGTGATTATCTGACATTATTAGATGTAAATTGTAGGAATAGTCATTGCTCATGAATTATTCATGAACCCTGGATGTTGATTGTTTCAGTAATTAACTTTGTATTATAAATTTACTGTCAGTTGGGGCATGTTCTGTCTTGATAAAGTCTTCAAATGGTTGGAGACAAACGTGCTTGATTCACTGGATGTATCTGATTTATTTTTATTTTTATTTGTTAAATTAAAGTTCTTTCTGTAAGCACTTCTTAGTTGCTTATTTGAAATTTTTTATCTTTCTTCATCTTGTTGCAACCAAGACCGATTTTTGGATTGTGGTTTGTTTTTTGACTTTCAAAAGTTTGATCTTAATAATAGGAGACATGTTTTGTTTCTATTGAAAAAAATGTCCCTCATATTTCAATCATATTATAAATGACAGTTCTTCAGGAGGAAAATCTGAGGAATAGCTTTCTAGAAAATAAGAAACTCCCTCCTGTATAGATGGAATCTAAGAAACATAGTCCCATTCCAAATTCTGTCTCTCAGACAGGGAATCAGAATCTAACATCACCTTCTTCCTCCTCTGCTTAGGAGGATAATCTTCACTGAGTGACTAAAATGCTTTCAAACCCAGGCAGACTTATGCTTCCTTTTTCTTGGTGATCCCCTAACAAAAGAGCAGTTGCGTATGCAGTTAAACAAAGGAGTATCCTCCTGTACCTTCACCAAAGACTGCCAGGGTGGTTCTCCCTCCCTAGCAGGGGCAACTGTACAGCTGCAGAGGGCATGTCTCATCCTCAGTTCATAGTGTCACCTTGAACAGCAACATCAGAAAGACCACAAGAATAAAATGAGTAGTCTGATGAACAACAAATGGCCACAGCAGAGTCACTCATCTGCGGCTGAGGCAAGACAGAAGCTGGCTTGAAGACTGAAGCTTCCCAGACAAGATTTTCTTCATGCAACTTGGGGAAGAAAGAATAATCTTAGTGGGACCCAAATTCGCATCCTAACTGTGAACTGAGTCACTCAGGTAGATAGCAGACCTAAAAAGAGTCAGTAAATTCTTCTTGACTAAAAGTGAAACTTCTGAGGTAAACCTTTTTTAGTCACATGCACTAAACACACTTGCCTAGCCTCTCACAACATAATGCATAAGCAGTACACTTTTCCTCAACAAAATAATTACATTTTATAAAACATTAGGGAATCCCCACAAAGGAAAATTTGGGGTCCTAATGGAGAGATGAAAAGTCAGCAAGCAAAGGAGAGTAGTAGTGCTGAAGTTGAATTCATTCTCAAGTCTTGGTGAGTACATTCATGAGGTGGACCCTGTTTTTCACAAAAATCTCACTAAGGGGACACTGATATATAGACTATATTTATATAGCATATATCATAGACAGAAGTAAGTCAAAAACAAAAAAAGATAGCTGGGTGCACAAGTCCCAGAATAAAAAAGTGCCCAATCCTGGTAGGCACACTGGTGCCAGGACTGGAAAAAAATGACAGAGTAGAATCCTCAAAATCCAGAAACATTCCTGCAATGGGGCCAGGCCAGGCCCAGGGGGAGGATGCCCCCCCCCCCCCATTGTAGAAGGAAGTATCAGTCCACAAAAATCATAAAAACTGATAGGCCAAAGAAGAGCCATAAAGACGATTGAGTGGACTACTGAGGATAAGAAAGAAATTATGTATTGTTACTATTATGCAAAAAGCCCAGAATTTCCAGACAGAAGATATACAAAGAGATAGATATGAGGAAAGAAAAATACTTTCCCAGGAAAAATTGTCAGAAGCTTCAAATAAAAAATTGCATTCATTAATACAACAGATTTTTGAAAAACAGTATATAGATCAAGAAACTTTGATCTGTTTGGAAAAAGAAGCATCTGAGGAAGTACAAAAATGTAAACAACAAAACCTAGACATTTTTGAAAAGTATAAAAAAGAAATATGGACATGGGAAAGAAAGAGAGATTTGCAATATTTATGCAAAGGAGAAAGCCAAGTTAATTAATATAGAGAAGACAGCTATAAAGATATTTGAAGAGAAATACAGGCAAAAGCATCCAGATATGGAAAATTTTACAATAAAAAAATTAATATCACAAAGATGGGATGTGGAAAAGAATATCAGTAATGTAGAAGTTAAAGAAATAGAAGTTGAAGTTATGGAGTGTCTGCGAAGTGAAGGACTTAATGTAGAAGGTCTAACACAGACTACATCACAGCATGATGGAGTGAGTCCCCAAAGTAAGGAAAACCAGGAAGATCAGGAGACATCTGAAGAAGAAATATGGCCATAGGAAAGAAAATGTAATATGGTGTGATATTTATGCAAAAGAGAAAGCAAAACTAACCAATACAAAAAGAGCAGCACCAAAGATATTTGAAGAGAAATACAGGCAAAAGAATCCAGACATGGAAAACTTTACAATACAAAAAATAAGAAGACAGAGAAAAAGTAGAAAAGGAGATTAGTAATGGAGAAGTTAAAAAAATAGAAACTGAGGTTATGGAATATCTGCAAAGTGAAGGATTCAGTGTAGAAAATCTAATTCAGAAAGCACCACAACAGGATAGACCAATGGATATCCAAATTAAGGGGAAACCAGTGGAACAGGAAGCAATTGGTCAGGTGCCATATCAAGATATTTTAGAGCCTTCCACAGGAAACCAGTATAAACATTCAGTTGAAGCTAGACAGCAAGGGAAGGAACAGGAGACTATGGAAACTCTGATGCAGTCAATGCTGAGGAGTGATAGGCCTGTGAGTTCCCATATGACAGAGCAATGGATGGCACAATATGAAATTGAAGAGAATGTGCCACAGGAAGATGCTGTAGAACTTTCTACAGAATGCCCACAAGAAGTGGAAAACAAAGGATGTGATCTCAGTCTGGAAGAAAATGAACTAAGGGAAGAGTTGCTGGACATAGATAGATATATTAAAATCAATGAAAAAAATAGACTGCAGAAGGTTAATAAAACCCCAAAAGTCAGAAATCTGATAAAACAAATAAACACAGTAATTAGGACTGTCCATAGAGATGCATGCAGTATAACAGAAGTGAACAGGATATGTTACTGTACAGCTAAATTAATAACTGATAAAGTTCTACATCAAGAGCACAGGGTAGTGAGTGAAAGGAAGGAGAGAAATTGAATACAATCATGGAAGTCTCGAATAGAGAAAAATATAAAGCAATTAAGACAAGAAGTGTCACTGTTAGTAGACTATGGAAGAGGGAATAGATCAACAAAAATACTAAGAAAGATAGATGTGATAAAAGCAGTGACCAGTATTAGAATAGACCAGGATATATCATGCACTATTGCAAATAATAAATTAAAAATTTCAGCACAGGCAGAAAAACTTAGAAGATACACAGATAAATATAAAGGAAAAGTACAAAATAAGCAATTTATTGATGACCCAAGAAAGTTTTATATAGAATTGGGAAACAAGGTAAAAGGAATTGAAAGACCGCCAAAAAAGAAGAAACAGATGCATTTTGGAGAAGTATCCATGAAGATCTTGCGGAACACAACAAAGATGCGAAATGGAAAAAAGAAGTAAAAGAAAGAATAAGAAGTTTAAAGGTACACAATATGAAATGGGATGAAGTAACAACCAGAGAGATTGAAACAAAGTTAAGAAAATCCTCTAACTGGAAAACCCCAGGCCCAGATGCAGTACCTAACTTTTGGTTAAAAGTATTAACATCTTTGCATGAAGACCTAGCCATAAATAGGAACTATTTATATGCACACCCAGAACAGACACCAATCTGGCTAACAACAAGTAAAACAATGCTCCTACTTACGAGTGAACTTGCAAGCTACCCCAGAAATTATAGACCAATAACTTGCCTTCCGATGACGTATAAACTATACACGGGAATTGATGCCGACAGAGTTTATAGTCATTTAGAATAAAACTCAATTATGGAAATAGAACAAAAGGGTAATAAAAGAAAGTCATATGGAACAAAGGATCATTTGTTGTTAAATAGAGTCATAGTGAAAAACTGTAAAACGGGGAAGAATCTAAGTATGGCATGGATTGACTAGAAAAAAGCATTAGATAGTATCCCACATTCATGGATAAAACAGTGCTTAAAAATGTGTAAGATACTCCCTACACTGATTGACTGCATTACAGTGACCATGAAACAGTGGTGACCACTTTGCAGTTAAGCCAAGATAAAGGTCAAGTTATTATCCCAGGGATAAAAATTAAAAGGGGGATATTCCAGGGTGACTCTCTATCACCGCTGCTATTCTGCCTTGCCATTAATCCATTAAGCTGTTTACTTAACAACTTAGGAAATGGCTATAATTTGGCTCCTAGAAAACAACAAAGTCTAGTTCTTATCTTCTCTTTGCCGATGTTTTCAAACTGTATAGCTCATTAGATGAGGAACTGAAAGTACAGCTGCAGGTTGTCAAAACTTTTTCAGCTGATATTTGAATGTTATTTGGCCTTGATAAATGTGCAAAAGCAACCTTAAAACAGGAAAACTGCAGCACCAGGAAAACATCAGTTTGAGACAAGAATGTGATATGAAAGAACTTGATCAAGAGTGAGTGTATAAATACTTGAGAATTGATGAAGTATCAGCAATAAAACATGAACAAATGCAAGTAAAACTTAGTAAGAAATATTTTAGAAGACTTAAATTAATCCTGAAAACAGCATTGACATCTAGGAACAAAATCCAAGCTATAAACCAGTTTGCTCTTCCTGTACTAACTTACAGTTTTGGAGTGATTGATTGGCCCCAAAATGTGTTGGATAGATTAGATATTAAAACAAGAAGGATGCTTCATGCTCACCAAGTGATTTATAAAAATCAGTGCATACCAAGATTATATATTCCCCATTCAGAAGGAGGGATGGGACTCCTTGAAATTGATTACATGTATAGATCTGCAATCATGGGACTCCACACATATCTGCTGACCCCACGAGACCCAAACGTAGTGAAAGTTTTGAAACATGAGGAGACTAAATCTAAGATGAGGAACTGAAAGCACAGTTGCAGGTTGTCAGAACTTTTTCAGATGATATACAAAATGTCATTTGGTCTTGATAAGCGTGCAAAAGCAACCTTTAAAGCTGGAAAACTGCAGCACCAGGAAAATATCAGTTTGGGATAAGAATGTGATATAAAAGACCTGGAGCAAGAGAGAGTGTATAAATATCACTTCCAAGGTAATCTCCAATGGTGAACTTTTCTGCCCAGCTAAGGAAAAGTTCCTGCCAACACCTGATCTTCCAAAGCACACAGGTGAGCACACTCTCACTCAGCAAGAAAGTTTTGGGATATTTGGTGCCCTATCTACTGGTTTTATTCTCAGTTTTGCACTTGCCAGTTGCTAGGGAGTGTGGAAGAAACCCTAATGCTTTGGAAATATGACCATCTGAGTTCAGTCCTTGGCAGGATGTCCCATATAGCTTAAGGTTACTGCATCATTTTGTATTCAGTTCCAGTGTGTGAGTATGTAGGCAAAAAAACAAATATTCATTTTTTTCCTTAACTATACCAATCTGCTGAACTACTTTCTTAAGGCTTGGAAAAGAAATGCAAAATTTATCCCCCCCCCCCCCCAGTTTGTTTATAGTTTATTTTGCTTCTGGATTCTTCTTACTTTAGATTTATAAACTAATAAGCCACACGGTTTTAAAATAAGAGCAGCATTGGTACCCAAAGTGATTTAGCAACTCTGAAATTATTACATTTTGAAATTAACATCCTTCAGTCAGTTACTCTAAGGCAAAATACTTTCAGTGAATCTGAGGTAGATGTGAAGGACGACAATAAATCTGAAATTTACAGCTAAAGACCTGATAGCATTCACTGGCTATCAATTATGTATTCCAGTTGATCAAATGGCAAAAAGAAATATCCTAGAAAAGGTAAAGAACTCCATTTAGTTGCTAGTAGAAATCATAATAAAACTATAAATGTATTTCAAACTCACAAAAGAACATTCATTTCATAGACTGTATTAATTTACCAGAAGTGCTTTACATGAGATTACACTTTTGTGAACTGAATTTACCAGGTGTGAAAGATAAGCACGCATAAACCATAGATGTAAAAGAAAAGAGATGGGTGACAGAAATACAGTAAAATTTGTATGTAGCATGTCTAATGTAAAGTTGTCAGTCTGCACTGACATAAATGGAGAGAGATAGATAGATAGATAGATAGATAGATAGATAGATAGATAGATAGATAGATAGATAGATAGACAGACAGATAGACAGATAGATAGATAGATAGATAGATAGATAGATAGATAGATAGATAGATAGATAGATAGATAGATAGATAGATAGATAGATAGATAGACAGACAGACAGACAGATAGATAGATAGATAGATAGATAGATAGATAGATAGATAGATAGATAGATAGATAGATAGATAGATAGATAGATAGATAGATAGATAGATATTAGGGTTGCTGAAGACAGCAGACAAGCTTATCTGACAGAACATCAAAAATATTATCAGAAATCTTAAAGTATACTGCAGCTCATTTTCTGCATTACTGCAGATTTATGTCTGTGCTGCTGAACTGCAGTTTCACATATATTGGGAGTACTTGCTCCCTCTTGTGGTAATGACATATAACCAAAATATATGTTTTATTTATTTATTTATAATTTAATTTAATTTACTTTTGGTGTCTAAGTACTAATAAAATTAATTATAAATTTGCAGCAATAAAGATAATCCTGTTATAATAAAAGTTTGACTGTTCTGATTTCAAAGTTTCTCCACAGTTGTTATAATCTACTAGAATAAACATGTTTGACAGCACTAATTTATTTATTTATTTTACATTTGTTTACTGGGACAGTCCGACTGGGTACATGTCCATTTTCAGAGGAGGCCCGGGGAGAAAAGCTCCAAGTAGACAAACTTACATAGATTACACAAGAAGTTGGATAACATTAGGAAATATAAAACAAAGTGATTATGTACTATGGCTTAGTAGTGTTCCCTACTAGGGACACAGCTCTCATGGACAGACACAATTAAAAGCAAGAGACGTCAGACTGGATATAGAGCTTGGTGGCGTAGTTGCATGTTATGATATTTGCAGATTATGCTTTCAGTTTATAACTTAATCAGGGTTGGGACATGGGCAAAGCCAGTTCACGTTGAGATACTGTTTGAGGTTTTTTTTTTTTTTGAAGAGACTTTTGGAGGATTGTAGGGTTATATAGTTTGGCAATGAATTCCAGGTTTTGCCAGCAAAGTTGACTAACAGGGATTCACCAGCAGAGTTATTAGCTTTGTGGATTTGAACCAGTCATTTGTTGGCTGACAGTAGGGATCTCAGGTTGCTATATGGATTAATAATATTTATAAGTGAGAAGGTATCCTCAGGGTGGTACAGAATTTTGTGCACTATTAAGAGCTGATTGAATTGAATTAAGCTGGGCAGTTCTAGACACTCTATTTGTTTCAGGTTCTGGCAGTGGTGTGTTCTATAGGTGGAGCCAGTGGCAAATCTGGCAATATGGTTGTAGCTATGGGACAGCTTACCTAGTTCAGATTGGTTGAGGTTTGCAAGTACAGGCGAGGCATATAAAAGAGTAGAGAGTAGGTGTGACCGGGCGATTGCAGTCCTAGTCAGTGGGGTTAAAAATGTCTTGTTTCTATACAGTGATCCAAGCTTCTTATTGATGGTCTGTATGGTTTTGTAGACCTGTAGGTCAAATTTGAGATTATTGTCTATGATAATCCCTAGAAGTTTGGTGTGTTGATCTGGGGAGATAGTGGTACCATTGTTAGACGTGACAGAGAATGAAAGTGTGGTAGCTCTACTAGTGGGGTTGAAGAGTAGAAGTTTAGTTTTATTAGGGTTCAGCAGTAGGCATTGGTTGGCGAGCCAGTTCTCAATAGTGTTAAATGTATTTTGGGTTAGGATTTGCAGTTTGGATGGGAAGGTGGCTGAGCAGATCAGAGTGGAATCATCTGCATACTGAATACAGGTAGCTTTAGGGATAGCAGTGTGAAGGTTGTTGATAAAAATAGAGAAGAGTAGTGGACCTAGTATGGAGCCTTGAGGGACACCAAGTGTGAGAGGTAGCTGGCTGGAGAGTTTGCCCTGCCATAGTACCGCATGTTGTCTACCAGTCAGGTAGGACTGGAACCACTGGATTGCATGCTTATTGAGGGAAATAGATTTTAGAGAAAGAATGAGAAGTTAATTTCTGACCATGTCAAAGGCTTTTGATAGGTCAAGAAAGAGGGCAGAGGATAGCCTATTGTCATTCCTGTTTTGGTTTATGGCATTAGTAAAGGAAAGGAGGGCTGAGGTGGTGCTGTGGTATGACCTGAAACCATGCTGGGAGTTGAATACTAAGTTATTCTGTGTAAAGTATTGCATTAGTTGCTTGTGTACACATTTCTCCATTATTTTGGCTAGTGGGGAAAGAATGGCAATGGATCTATAGTTGGATATGTCTGTAGTACTACCACCTTTATAGAGTGTGATGACGTGAGATATTTTCCAGAGGGAGGGGATAGTGCTTTTGGATAAGGTTCTATTGATAAGGATAGCGATGGGATATGCAATGGCATCTGCAGCTATTTGTAGGTACTCTGCAGGGAGGAGGTCAACAGCGAGGGTGGTAGGTTTTAGTTTTTTTATACGTGTTTTGAAAAAACTAGTGGATATCGGTTGGAAGCTAAATTGAGGGTGATTAGTGGGTAGATTAGGGGTGTGGTTTAAGTTTGTGGGGGTTAGTTGATTTGTTAGGGATTGGATTGTCAGTGAAAAGGTTAATATAAGTGGTCTCTGGGGAACTATGGGTGTGGTTAGCCAGGGTTGGGGTGGTAGAATGACCTGGATGAAGTAGTTGATTTAAGCCTGCCCAGAACTTTTGAGGGTTGTTTTGGTGTTTTGTAGGAGATTTTGGTAGAAGCTTTTTTATCTAGTAAAATAGATTTTTTTGTATCATTCCTGAGTTGACGATATTTTAGATGGTCAAGTGGGGCTTTAGTTGTTCTCCAGCTGGCCCAGGCTCTGTTTCTAGTTTTGATTTTAGATTTGGTATCTTTTGTGAGCCATGGTGCTGTGTTTGATCTAGATTTTATTGTACATGCTGGAGCATGGGAATCAAGGATACTTAGGAATTTAGTGTTAAAGTGAGCTATACCCTCTTCTAATGGTAGATTTTTTGTTTTGACCAGTCAACTGCTTTTAATTTGTTTAGGAATATAGCAGTGTCAAAGTTTTTCCTGTTTCTAAGTGTTTTATATTTGGTCTGGTGAGAGTTTCCTGCCTTATGTTTTATGATATAGGTTAGCAAATGGTCACTAAGGTCATCAGGGAGAGTGACAGCTGTGTACAGTTGGGGTTGGTTATTAACTAGGATCCAGTCTAGGATACTTTCCCTGTTGGTTGTTTTTTTTATCCTAGTGATACTAACTGTAAATGCATCTGACACCTAGCAAGGCTGGTGTTAGCATTTTGGGGGCCCCCAGCAAATGTCAACTTGGGGAGCCCCTAGGCACTTCTAGGCTGTCATCCTGTGACTGCCACCCTTGGAAATAACCATTTAGTTCATGCTGCAAACTTTTAGGAGTAGCACACACAGACTGACCAGTACCACATTATGTCTGTCCATCTCACAGAGGGACATTCACAGTTACTGGCAATTAGTTGCAACAATGATACATTACAGCAACTCTATAGACAGGTCTGGATTTAGGTGAAATGGTGCCCCAGGCCTACAGTTTCAGCCACACACACACACACGCACACACACACACACACACACACACACACACACACACACACACACACAACACACACACACACACACACACACACACACACACTCTAGTCTTCTTCTGCATTTCCCCCATCTTGGGTTCCCTATATTCCCTTTCTCAAATTTTGCCTTACTCTTCAGATTTTTCAATGAGCCATAACTGTCTATATGCTCTGAAGTGCATTTTAAAGTTGTTTTTTTTTTCCCCTTTATACATAGCATTTTCATCCAATAATGTCTTGAAAAGAAATTCAGATTAAGGAAGGAAATTCAGTGTTGCTGTTCACCTGTAGTTTTCCTAGCATCCTTTCAACACATCTTTTGTGACCAAGACAGCACTGTAATAATCATTTAGGAAATAGCTCAAATAAGCCAGGGCCCAAGAAGCCACATGGGTTATACATGTTATGGGATGTATTTTAGAGCATTTTCTGAACCTTTTAATTCAGTGGTGTCCTAAACAAAAAACATGAGTAGGAAAAGTCTTTTTTCTTTCAAGGAAGACATAAGTTGTGCACAAGGCTTAATGTTCAAAAATGACAAAACAGTAGATCACAGTAAACTAACAAGCCAGTTGTCTGAGTAAATAGGTCCTATCTGAGAATACTGCGTACCTCCCTAACCCCCCCAAAAAAGACAGTCACTCCCCATGCATCCCTCTAGTGTTAGACTGGATGAAAGCAGAGCTATTTCAAGTGACTGCTGACATTCTTACACATAGCATACTTCCTCACTCATCAACCCTAACTGTTAAAGGCGGCTACCTGTATATGTGCCTGACGTGAAAATGAACAAAATGGCTACAGCAATGTATTCTACATTGTTGCTCTAAGACAGTATGCTGCCCCTACACAAGCTATAGCAATCTTCTTTGTACACCTCTGAGGTCTGTGAGAAGAGTTAAAAGAAAAAATGACCACACTATCCTCAGCCCGAACACAAGCTATAATGACTTCATGTGCACACCTCTATGGGTTGACTGATGAAAATTAAAGAAGTGATGACCTCCCCCCCAACTCACACACACACATAACCTACAGCAGCATTCTGTACACGCACATGTGAGCAGGACTGATTTTAGAATGGGTGCTGTTGAGAGCACAAGCCATTATCAGCTTTAGCCTAACAGGGTCAGCACTGTTCAGGTTAAACAACGTAATCAGAAAACAAATACATTTTTTTCATTTTTTCCCCAACCAGCAACAGCATTTATGGGGCCACCACACAGTCAAGGATGATCAAGGGAGCCCCCTGTAACAATTTATACAGTCTGGAGTGTGGGGGCCCCCAGACGTCTTGAAAATCAAAGTGTCTGAATATTGTGTGACATATTTTATGCATCACTTTTGAAATATAATTGAACTGCGGTGGTGGTGCTGCAGTATAGTTGTCGCCTCACAGTAAGATGTTGTCCTGTTCGATTCTCATCTAGAGGGTCTTCTCTGTGGAGACATGCGTGAATGGGTGTACCTTTGTTGAAGGTTGTGCTTCAGGGCTGGCAGCTTGGCATGTAAAAATCTACTGCCAATCATTAGCGGACCGGAGTTCAGCTGTGGTGACCCCTAACCGGGAAAAGCCAAAAAACACAACAACTTTTGAAATATAATTACTTGTTAGCTACATTTTTACTGATACCCAGAGGAATAATGTGTGTGTCCTGACATGACTGAGTGTAGGCACAGATAAAAAATCAGTGATGTTTTTTAACACACACACACACACACACACACACACACACACACACACACACACACACACACACACACACACACACACGCCATAGCAACAGTAGTTTTGTACTTATTTCAGCAAATGTGCAATGCAGTGGTGCAGCGGTTAACATTGTCACCTCACAGCAAGAGATTCTCCAGTTCAGTTCTTGGCTGGGGTGCCTTCTGTGTGGAGTCTGCATGTCCTCTCTGCATTTGCGTGGGTTTCCTTAGGGTACTCCAGTTAACTCCCACATTCCAAAGATGTGCGTCTGGAGCATTTCTCCCTGGGTCTCTTCTGAAAATAGGCTCTGTCCTAGTCAGACGTTTCTGGTCAACAAATGTTAAATAAGTAAATAGCAATAGAATGTACACCACTGGTACTGCCATACCAGATCAGTGACTGCTGTTTAGCAGTCTTCAAATAGCAGCAGGGTAAGTCAATTTTATTTACTCAGTGAGGAGTAATGCACACCTGTCGTGTCTCTGATTTCACAGACCTTCCCTGAGTTTGTTCATAATTTTGCTCTGTCCTTCATAAAAAGTTTGGTTTGCTGGTAAATCATTCAGGATTACTGACAGTCAATAAATGCAGACATTACAGTTTTATACTTCTTATTGTTCAAAAAAGCATGTTGATACAAAAGGTGTTATTCTATTAACTTTTTTTAGGTGAATTACAGTAATGTTTAAAACATGTTCCTGATTTAAGCCTTTATTCTTCTGTTATTTTTGGTATTGTGCTGAATTATTCAGCAAAGAAGTTGAGAGTTATAATATCTGGTGTTCTTTATAAAACTCCCTGAAAGAAAAACATTCCCAAAAATTGGAAGCATCAGTTCCTCTAAAAATCCACGGTTTGTACTGATATCAGTCACTCTGGGCTGCTGATCTCACTAGTGCTTACCTTGCTTATGTTCATTATCAGCTTTATCATAACAGGGTCATATCACAGCCTTATGGTTAAAGATCATAATCAGGAAATTAATACATTTTTTCTTCATTTGCCCCAAATAGCAGCAGTACACACACAGTCAAGGATGATTAAGGGGGGCCCTTTTGCAGCCACAAGCATTGCAGGTACCTAAAGTTGATGTGGAGAGAATGTCCACCAGCAGGGTGTACCTAAGCCAGCAGCACTATGTCAGCGGTAAAATATTTAATGGATTTGTGAAGCCTGTCACTTGATAAAACACCGTTACTATAACCAGAAATGCCTTTGAATTTGAAAGTGGGTATAAATAGGCGTTATTGCCCAGCTGGTTTATTAAGTACACAAGACTGCTGTACTAGCTTCTCTTAGTTTGACAGACATGTTACAAAATATCAAGATAAGATAACTTGCAGTGGTTGGGGCTCCCCAGGAACAGGGGCCCCCAATGACCGCAGGGTTCGCTGGTGCCTAAAGCTGACTATGCTTACTAGTACTATATTCCTGCAACCACTGTTTACTTTGCCTAAGTATCCACACTTGCTGTTGTTCTTCAGAATAAGTATACTTTATGATATTATTATTTCGTCAACATCAACAAATTATAAAAAAATGTTAGAAACCAAGTGAAAGCACTCCAAAACCACCAATAAATCCAAATAAGAGTGCAGCGAGCCAAAACAGGAAACCTAGTAATTAAATTCCACTCGATTTATTCACAAAAAGACTATAAGACATTAACGCTTTTAAAAAAACACAGCGAATACCAGTTTTCGTACTCATCATCAGATACATCAAAATTAATGCCATTCATCCCTTATATATCCAACTTAAAATCAATTAACCAATAAAATGTTAACAAAACATTTAAATGGGAAAACCAACATACTCTCTGGGCACATAAATATTCATGAATCAAAATTTAATATATTTCATTACTACTAAATAATTATCAATTCAATTATATTATTTAAAAAAAATGTAAATATAAAAAACATTCATATGTTTCTATCCATTTATAAATAAATAAATACGTAAAAACATCAAATAAATATATGCATGAATAAAAACTACATATAAAATCTCATAATGGCTGGCTCCCTCTAGTGTAGAAATTCATAATTACCATTAAATTCTACTGGCTCTTAGTTTTAATAATGGCAATATTGTTAAAAAATCATTAAGACCTGATTTTTTCCCCGCGTCCAGGGTAACTTGCCACCATAATTCTTTACTTTCTAAAATTTCCTCCCAGGGACCCCCTCTGATATTCTGCCTAATTTGTTCCAATACAGAAAAGTGAAAATTATAACCTACACAAACTCTGGAATGTTTGTAAAGTGCATTGGTGTCTTTTGCTTTGGAAATATCGTAGGTATGCTCATATATTCTTTTTTTAATGTTCTTTCCATTTTACCTACGTAAAATGATTGACATTTTTGACATCACAAGGTATACCACCCCTTTAGTATCACAACAATAAAAACCCTTACTTCTAATCCATCTCTTCCTACTCTCAAGATAAATTTCACCTTCATTTATAATATAGGAGCATTGGTTACATCTTCCACATTTGTATGTCCCTATTCTTCTATTTCCTATTGGTACTAAATTAATACTTGACCTACTTATAGTTCTATTATTATAGAAAAAACTGTTGTGAAGCTAAGGCAAGTTTACTACTGTTCGTGCCAATACAGTGTTATGATTTACATGCCAATACAGTGTTATGATTTACATGCCAATACAGTGTTATGATTTACATGCCAATACAGTGTTATGATTTACATGCCAATACAGTGTTATGATTTACATGCCAATACAGTGTTATGATTTACAAGACTCAATAACAGGTTGACAACACTCATTTGCTTCTCTTGCTTACTGTTGGCACAAGTCCTTGCAAAGTTAAATTTTGCACCTTCATCAGCAGAATTGTTTACCTTTTGCACCACCGTCCACAGAACTAGTGACCTTTGGCACCTTCATCCACAGAATTGTCGACCTTGCCACTGATCATTGTCTGGTATGAGAGCCGAAACCCTTTTCTGTGAGATATTCAGCAAAATAACTTAAGCAGAATCATCACAGCATCCCACTATCCCAATTTTTTTTTCCTTAGATGTCGTAGCTCATTACTGACATCCTGTTTAATTGTTCATCATTTGTACACTCAAGGAACGACTTTTAAGATTTAGCCAAAGCTGACCAGTTTGCTTAGCATCATTTCTTGTGAAAGAAGTCAATTACATGTTGGTTCATCATCTTGAATTTTTTAGTAGTCTTTTAAATGTGTTTGGTTACGTCTTTATTTAATCAATGACCTAGTTGTTTATACTATCTTTAAGATAGTACCTGATTACTTTGAAAAGTGTTTTCTTATTGCAATAATATGATTACTTGCTCATGTACTCCCTCTCACATTAAGTAGGACTACAAAGAAAGAAAATAGCAGATAATTTTATATATGATACATGAAGACACACATGCACACACATGCAAACACACACACACACACACACACACACACACACACACACACACACACACACACACACACACTCACACACACAATATATATATAAGTACGTATCATTTCACGTAAAACTCATTTCACCTGAACTCATTTCACTGACAAATAGTAGAATAAGGCAAATCAAAGGTATATGTCTTTTTCCCCACTGTAGTGCAATCCTGGTGTTAGTATATATAGTAAGGGGGGTGTGGGGGCGCAGACCCCCACATTCGTGGGTGGGGGGTGTAGCCCCCTACCTAGTTGGCTTTTACCAAATAATGCAAAACAAAAACAGATAACATAAAACCAAAATAAGTTGACTTAAACATAGTGAAAGTTTTGAAACATGAGGAGAATAAATCTAAGATGACTTCCTGCTTGATTTAGCAGAAATATTTTGGCATCAAGCAGGAATGGAAATCAAACTAGAAGTGGATAAAAATCAGGCAGTAACTGATTGTGCCAAAAAAACAAAAGAAATAATATAAGGTGAAGGACCAGATGAGAAGGCAAGAAATGTTGAAAAAGCATAAATATAGTTGCAAGTATAGAAAACTTCTGGAAGTACCTTATGTTGATCAGGAACGAATGCAGGAATGGTTAAGGATAGGCAAATTCAAACCAAGAGATGACAGGTTAATACTGGCAGCCCAAGATAGTGGGCTACGTACACCTTGGTTTACAAAGTCCATTGAACATGTGGGAGAAACAGACAAATGTAGGTTTTGTAAAACCAAATTGGAAACAGTTGCACACCTTGTTGCAGGTTGTGACATACTAATGGCAGAAGGACTGTATACTGAAAGGCATAATAATGTGGCAAGATTTTTGCACTGGAGATTGTGCAAACATTATGGCATTGAAGCTCCTGAAAACACTGGAAACATGAATCACAAAGCATCATTGAAAATTATGACGTTTATATCACATGGGACTACCCATTATCAACAGTTCAAAAGATAGATGCTAGAAAACCAGATATAGTGGTTCAAAAAAAGAAGACAAAAGTAGCATTGATCATTGAAATCGCTGCACCCGGTGACTACAGTGTCTTGCATATAAAGAGACACAAAGTCATAAAATATCAGGATCTGCAGGTAGAAACAAGAGCATGGTGGAAGAAAGATACCCGGACAGTTCCAATAGTAGTAGGAGCAATGGATCTTATAAAAAAGAATCTACAATCGTATTTAGATATGTTATCAATCCACGTAACTCTGTATGAATTGCAGAAGGGGTCATTATTGGGCACATTGCGGGTGCTCTGAAGAGCACTTTTGTCTGACATCAAAGACTGAAACAATACTAATATCATGATCTTTAATTGTAGTTTGACTTAGGAATGGGGTCCAATCCTGTCATGGTATTACAAACCCAAAAGACTTGGAGAAATTACAAAGTGAGAAACAAAAAAAAGGCATTTCTTCAGCTAGTAAGTTATATGATTAAGTATAAAGTTATGCACATTAAAATACACAGGTGAGTAGTATCTGCAGAATTTTTGTGGTAGTCTAATTCTGAGGCTCATACAGTTTTCAGTAAAGAGAGCTTCAGATATATGCATGCAGAGAAAGTCCCTAATATTGACTCAAATTGTACCTTGGTTCATCCCTCCTAAAATTGGTTTCTTTTGGAAAAAAAGGTAGTGAATTACATAAAATAAGACTAGACTTTTTACTTCAGAAAATATACATCAGTTCACATGCTCATATTTTATAATATATTATAATATTGTATGATAGTGTGTAATATAAGTATATAGCTTTGAAGAACTGGGACATTTAACCAATCTATCTGTATTAAGACTGTGTATCCCATGGTCTGACATTTTCTGTAGAGCCACTGTCTGAAATCCATGCTTCTGAAGCTGCACACATGAGCTGGTTTCTTTCTCATTCCTTCAAGCATCCTAATGTACCAAATATTATAAGCCAAGCTTCAATGTAAGTTATTAAGTTATTATGTAAGTTAGTATTTGTAAGTTAGTGTTGATGATTTTCAGCGTTTCTACTTTACATAGTTGTGGGATCTTTGTCCTTCACATAAGAATTTCACTCAAAGCTCATTTTATTTATTCTACTTACTCAAATTTACTTGGACAAATTAGTCTAAAATGGATTGAACAACATCCTGGATTCAAGTTGGGAATTGCTTGCCTTATAACTAACCATCAGAAAGGAAACGTGAACTCTGTTACGCATGTGTTCTACGACTCTAATATGCAGTACTTTTCTGGGTGGAGACACTTTCTGTTTGTTTCAGATACCTACTGAAAATTCAAGGTGAAGCTTATTTAATATACACTTACTAAGGAAATGGGAAACTTTAATATCTGCAGACAAAAATGAAAGGTTAGCATTTTAGTTTTCCTCTCACTTTAACAATAAAAGTAAATTAAAAGCAAATTTTACTCTCCAACAAATAATTATTAATTCCTTAAATTATTTACTTTAATAATGTCCAGGGAAGTTAAAATGTTGTTGTTTGTCTTTCGGCTTTTTCCCGGTAAGGGGTCGCCACAGCGGAACTCCGGTCTGCTAATGTTTGGCAGTAGATTTTTTTACGAAACGCCAAGGTGCCAGCTCATCACCCAACCTTCAACGAAGGTACTCCCATTTACGCACGCATGTCTTTCGAACGCTACCCAACCGCGGGGAGGACATGCAGACTCCACACAGAAGGCACTCCCAAGCCAAAATAATGGGACATAATTACTTAAAGTAAAACTCCACCTTTGTGTTTTTTCTATTGTTTATTCGCTTTATATGCTATTTTAATGCATCAAAATCATACAAAGTGCTTCTTCTGAAATTGTAATGTGTTTTTATGAAACATGGCCAACATAGGGCCTGCCATATTAACAAGATCTTCTTTTACTGCTCTCATGTCTCTTTCTCAGAATATATTTTGAGTCCTCTGTATATTGGTCAGTTATGTTTTCCCATTTCATTAATATACAATGGCAATAGTGTGAGTAAGCTGTGGCCGGGCTAGCCACCTGGCAGTGTGACCATTGGCTGTAGATGATTGTCATTGTTGAAATGACACCACCATCCCATGTAGAAAAATGAGAGAAGGGTCTGTGGATGGATGGAGACATACATATATATATATATATATATATATATATATATATATATATATATATATATATATATATAGATAGATATATATGCATATAGACACATGCATACATACATACATACATACATACACATCTCTCTCTCTTCTCTCTCTCTCTCTCTCTCTCTCTCTCTCTCTCTCTCTATATATATATATATATATATATATATGCATACATACATACTCACAGAGGCACACACACACTTAAACACATGTGGGGGAGATTCTAATGTGTACAATGCTACAACTTTATAATAAAACTGCAATTCTACAGGAAGACAGTAGACTCTCCATCTACATCACTTGTGTAACCATGTTATACGTCAGTTTCAGGTGATAGGTTTGATACTCTTATAGTCATTTCTACATCACAGTAATATTCACATTCATGCTGTTCTCCTCATTTGTGTATGTACTGGACAGCAGCTACTGGAATCATTTAGGATACCATAATACTTTGGAATGTGTTCTGTGTATTCTTGTATGATGGTGTGTAGGCCTTTTACCTGAATTTTATTGGGCACTGAATTCAAACAAGTAGGTCTTTTTCCACAGACATCCCCTTACCTATGTTTTTCATAAAGTATAACTGATGTCTTCACTTGTACATCAAGATATAGTAATGAATACTGTATATCTCTAGAATTAGATGTAGCATCCCTGAAAGACTTTTATGAAAACCTCATCTTTCTTCCTTACCCAGAATGCTTTTCTGTTTGCCATCTCCATTTTATCATATTGTATAATTGCCTAAGCAACAAGTCCTAACACAGTGAAGCTGTGCTTTTATAATCTTTAAGCATTCAGTGGCAAATGTAATCTGTCTCACTGGAGGAAAGTAAGTACTGACATGCTCAGCAACAGTGAAAAGAATGTGGAAGAAGCAGAAAGCACAGGTGTATGCAGCTCACTACAGATGCACTTCTTACTTCTATTCTGCTTGATATGTGCAGGTAGTGAGTGATATATCATATTTCAGTGCAAGTAATAACAGACAGAGGTCAAGACAGTCAGCATTCCTACTTTTATATAGTTTTCACTCATTGTCTCTTTGCTGAATTACTTCCTACTGTGCTTCTTACCAGCAGTGTAAAGCATCCATCTAGAAACAGTTTCTGACAATACCTCAATACATTCATGCACTTACATACATATAGATACACTGTCACGTGCATACAGGTACACACTTGTGGGCATGTGTGCCCATGTACACACACTCATGTGCGAATATTCACAAAGACACACACATGCACCTATTCACACAAGCACTGCTCACATATATATGAACGTTCATGCATGCACACTATTTAAGTTAAACTCATTTCAGCAGCTTAGTAAAACTATAAGTAGACAGTATGGGCCAAGACTGATCCATAGTCATGAATAGGAATAGTAATCATTCATTACTTAAGTTACTAAAGAAGAAAAAAGCTCATTTATAGCTTCAAAGAAAAAGCTTTTTTTTTTTTATTTTTCATACATGGGAACTGAGAAATGGTATGCCTGTTAATCAGTTGAAGAGATGGGAGTCTGACAACTCAATATTAGGCATCATAAGAGCATTTTATTTGTTATTTATTTTATTTTGTTTTGATAATTATAATATCCAGCTGGGCAGAACCTATCTTCAGTGAAGGCCAAAGGAATACAGGTTCCAAAGCAAGTAATACGATTTATAACAGAAAACTAATGCATGCAATACAATACATAGGTTGAAATAAATCGACAATAAATACCAGTACAGTATGAGTAAACAAGTAAGTTCACTAATAACTAATAAATGTTAAGTCTAGTATGATGTAATGGGTTAATGCAGTGGCAGGAGTGGGTACAAGCAACAATAGTAACTATATGATGAGGCAACAACACAAAATCAGGTAATGTGTTCAGAGAACACAGATAACAGATTGACTTTTTAGAGATATGGAAAAGCATACTGTTAACATTGGAGCAAACAAGTTGTTCCAGTAAGCAGATGTTAACACTAGCACTAAGATGCAAATAAATAATGTAGGGTGTGATGATATGAGGTAGTGCCATCTGTGCCAGGGAGAGTAGGGCAATGTATGTGTAACATATGCCAGCATAGCTATATGGAGTTTTATAAATAATTTTATGTCATTTGAGTATTATTATAACTGATTAAGTGTATATGTTTTAGCAGAGAATTTTGGAAGGTAAGAGGTTAATCTCAGTGCAGCTTATTTTGAAAAATAGCTTGAAAATTAAATGAGTTGGTTTAGGGCATAAAGATTTTATCTTACAGGTCTTATAGCAGCCAGAGACAAAACTGTCTGGGAAAACCAGGACTAGAAATCGTACTGTACTGTCTTTAGGGGTGAATTAATTGCTACCCCGGAAGGGTGAAAGTTTTTGAAATTGTTTTATAGCTTTCAGTGCTGCAACAGATCTTAGCAAAACTCTGGGTGTGTATTGTATCAGAGTTAGGTGACCAGATGTGATGTCATTCTATAACCAGTACTGAAATTATTTTTTTTTAGATAGTGAGAAATATTCTGGAACTCTCACAGCAGCACTTTGGAACCTAACAGGAAAGCTGTCTCACAGATATCTCACACTTCACACCTCATCTTGCCTTGCTGTAGTAAGTAACCAGAAAACAATAATTATTTAGTCAGTCAGGAAACTATAGTGAGACTAGTTAAGTACTGTGTTTCTCCATCTGTGAATCTATCCATCTGTGTTATTTTTATATCTCCTGTGATTGAAACTCGATGTTTATTGTAGCTAGATATTCAGTATTCCCATGTTTTCTATGTTATTATTCATTATTAAATATTTATATGCCTTTCATTTTGGCTGATCTTTTTTCAGAATACTTTTAACACCTTGAAAGTACTTATGCTTATTTTAGCGACACTGTGACCACTCCTGAAAGCCTTGTTGCATTGGTCAAACTCTACCATTTGTATTAGTATTAATTTTACTCAGTATAATTGGGTACCTTTGTAAAAGCCTTAGAGTAGCTGACTGGTGGCAGCATAATTACCTCATAATCTAGGCAGAGGGGGCACAGCTAGTAAATCTGTGTCAGCCTTTCCCAGGTGTGTGTGTGTGTGTGTGTGTGTGTGTGTGTGTGTGTGTGTGTGTGTGTGTGTGTGTGTGTGTGTGTGTGTGTGTGTGCGTGTGTGTGTGTGTGTGTGTGTGTGTGTGTGTGTGTGTGTGTGTGTGTGTGTGTGTGCGTGTGTGTATGTGTAAATTACATTTCCAAGTGTGCATGTCAGCTATTGGGAACAGGGGCACAGAGCTCCAAAGTGGTCAATATGGAGTCTTGTTTGGGGCCTGGAGAGAGAAAGACAGTCCAGCCTCTGGTCGGGAGTGTACTGTCTGTGTGATCTTAAGGGAAATTGTGCTTGGTGCAGAGAACAGTATCTGAAAATATTGTGTGTATCTATCTTTGCTCCTAGTGGTCATCCCTCATTAGTGTCAGTGGTGAGGATTGGGTCTCCTTGGTTGCTGGGCTGGAGTAGGGACTGTCACACAGGAAACAAGTTAATTCCATAATGGCACATGCAAGTGGCTTTACAACAGAGATTTCAGGCAGCATGAATTACTAACAACACAACTCATGCTTAATATGGTGGAGGGGAGGTGAAATATAACTTGAATAAGGTTATCTGAGAGTCTTGAATGGTACATGCTAACCATGATAAAGCCAGCACTTTCTGAATTATTTATGGGCAGTAATAAGTATTTGTGGTGGAACAGACAACTGAAGCAAGAAAAAGTTGAATATGTATGTAAAAGAATGATATGAAAAGAGACTGTTGAGAAAAGAGAGGGGTTTATTATACCTTGGAGAATACAATGCAAGCTGGTCAAAGATCAATCTGTAGCACTGAACATTTTCAGTGACAGTTTAAAGGGGCTAGAGTCCCAGATGAATACTGGCAATAGTCTGATGAAGAACTGAATTATAACTAAGAAACCTATGTTTATGTCTCATAGCTATGGCTTCTGCAATTCCAGTTCATTGACATACATTGTACTTTGTTAATAGTATTAACTTTTGTACATCTCAAAATCACAAATGCAACACAGACAATTAAGGATAATGCATTAATTGCAGTTGTAACTATCACAATTTGGAACCACTGCACCTCCTCAAAATATCTGAGCTCACTTAACAATAATTCATAAGCAATGCTTATAACTGATAGCTTGACTACATATGCATGCCTGTAGCAGATGTAGTCGAGCTTGTAAAGTTATGAGTAAAAAATGAAATATACAAAAGACAGTACAAACATATTTTTTTCATAGAGCAAGCCACCTTCTATCCCCCTACTTTATTATATTATTCTCATTGCTATAACCAGGAAGAGAGTCATACTTAAAGGCAATAAAAAACTTGTCTCAACCTTTTCCCAAGATGCTTTGTGTATTATAACTTGAGCTTCTAATTATCTTTTTAAGCTATTATGCTCTGGTGATCTTGTATTGCTTTACAAGGTTGATTGTTTACCTTCTTATTCATTGTACCTTCATTAATCAACATTATTTTTTGTGATTACATAAAGTTACTCAACATGTATAGTAAAACTGTTAAATGTGAAGGTCTTGAGGTTGGAAAGATGAAACAGAAAAGGGGGGAACCCTAGCTGAAAACATATTGCGTTGGAAGTAGTCACAGGGTGATAAGTGTCGGGAAGAGCAGCAATCACCACAAGTGGGGTGATTGTGCTAAATTCTTTTATTCACCTTCCAAGTATCTTCAATAATTCTGAGAGTACCTGGGAAACCCAATAGATATTTTGATAGGAACCTCTTAATTCAGGAAGCAAATAAACACTGTAAAACTATAAATAAGATTTCACATCAACACTAAAATCAGACATTGAAAACTATTTTACAGCCAGAAAAAGGAAAAGCTTTTTATACATTCCCAGTGGTCACGTAGCATGCTTGACTGATAGGCAAGAACAACCGTTTATTAATGTTAAAATCAATTAAATGTAAAACAAAATTGAAATATGACCACCTCAAGTAGAGCTTCTTTTAAACTGGCATCAAAAAGTAAGTAGCATTTGACCCTAGTAGTTTATATGCAGTAAGACAGATAATGAATTTATACTCTAGCTGTTTTAAAAATAATATCTTAACTCCTTCCAGTTTAAACAGTTATAATAGCACCATACATTGAACAAAGAGCAGTATTTTCCAAAATATGGCTACATGGATCTTTGGTATAAAATTTTCATCTAATCATAGACAGATTGCCCAGTATCCTTTCCTTTAATTTCCTGTTGTTCTTCCCTACATTGTAAAAATTGCATGCAATGCTGCATTAACTCATCACATTTCTGCCAGCACAGTCTCCCCAAAAATGAAATGTATACATTATTTTAGACAAAGGATTTGTAAAAAAAAAATTAATTAGCATAATTTATAAATTTGCATGTTATACACTCCTGACATTAATATGTACTTTTTCTGCAGTTGACTTATGTTGCTTCAATCTGAATTTACATCTAACTGAATGGATGTTTAAGACTAGTTGTCCTTTTAAAATAAAAAGTAAGTACAAAGCCAACAATGTCTGAATCTTCATTGAACTATCATAAAAAGTCACAAATCTTTTTTTTTCACAATGTTCATAACACTGTTAGTATTCCTGGGGTGTATTACTGGCACATGCAATTCTACTGATGCATTTTGTGTCCAGTGCAAAAGATTAAGGAAGTATAGTTTACTTGCATTGTTCCTTTTATCCTTAACATAGATTCTCAGTGAATCTACTTTTTTTTATCTCTACAGCTTCCATCTTTAAAATCATGCTACTGCGGTTGAAAATCTTGCTCAGTGGTCAACCTAGATTCGCCCTTTTATAATAGTCTTATCACGTCAGGGCGGATACATACTTGTTCAGTGCATGGAGTTATTCTTTTTAACTTGCTTTTTAAAGACAGTAATATGTAATTCACCGTTTCAATCTACATATGGTGTAATATATAAATTATATATTGCTTTTTTGATGAATTATTTCTCAGAATAAAAAGTCTGTGCTACAGCGAACAACCATGCAAATTCATGAATGGATGCTTCTCTGTGGCTATAAATCATAATGAAACACGTGGTTGTGTAACCTACCAGCCTCACAAATAAATTGTTGATGTTCCTTCTTTAAATCATTTCTGCAGTAGCCTTAGCTGTATGGCTTATATCCTGTCATGGATATAATAACTGGTCAGTCTTCCAAAGCCTTGAGAACCTCCCATACATGTACCTATGTTTGTGGCTTGAACTCCTGAGGAGATAAAATCAGTAGTGTGAGCTCCAAAAGCTTCAGTACTTTCTTGCTGTCCGGACAAAGCACTCCTCTTACAGGTTTCAGAGGATCATTGGTTGGCTAAAGGTCTTCCATTTCTGAGCATGTAAGTTCCCTTTGAGGAAAGCTTTCCACAATATTTGTTTTTCTGTGAAAAAAAATTTTACTGTTTTTGTGTGAAACAATGGCTTTAGGTAGGTTCTTATTATTTTGGGGACTGTCTGAAGATGGACTGTTTACCTTCTGTTTTAACTTTTACTCCTTGTGCTTACTTGAAGCACTTTTATGAAAAAGCATATGCTTATCGTATTAATCTTACTATCTTCTAAAGGGAGCTAGTGTGTTTAGGATGTGTAGGTGTGCATTTTGCTTCTGAACATTACTTTTGACAACTTACACAGTCAGACTCCTTTTTTGGAAGAACCATGGAACACCATACTAGTTCCAGACTGTGCCTCAGCTGCTGTTGAATGACTGTATTGCCCATTACTTGTAACTCAGACCATTCACTTTTTTTGTCCAGATCCCTTTTGTACTATGTGGCTGTTCTGGTACTCCTGACATGTATGGGAGAGCTACTCTTCTCAGTCTTGGAGGAGGGAGCAAGGAATGCAACTCTGCATGGCTGAGGTAAGATACTTTGCATAGTTGAGCTAGTAGATCTATTCCCTGGGATAAAGCATCAGCCATGAGTTTTTATCCTCCTAGGAGTGTCCCTAAAATAAAATTAAGAGATTTATCTTCCTTGGATTATTTTGCTGTCGATAAGGAATAGTTTATTGGTTTGGTTTAGGATTTATTGCAGGCATTAAAGCCTTTTCAGTCTGATTGGAATATTTTTTTGAAAAAAATATTTCCTCTGTTTCTGATTTATTTGATACAGATGATATGAAAAGAGAGTGGGAAAGGAGACCGTCTGGTGTTTCTGCCCAAGTATCTGATCTGACTAGGAGGAAAGTTTTTTCCTCAGAGTGTCCTATTGATGAGTTTTCTTTTTCTGAAAATATTTCTAGAATGAACAAGATGTTTTGGTTGAAACAAACTGATATTCCAACTACTTTAAAGAGATACTATAATATATTACAAGTGGAATCACATTGATCAGCTGATATTCCTCCTCTTTTGTCAGATTTGGAGGATGTGTTTGATATTGTCTGCAATAGGCCCAACAGTCAACTTGCAGACCCTAAAAGCAGAAAGAATTTAGAAAGTTCCTCAGTCTTATAGATTCTGGTTTTCTCATCCCACTCCTGATCCTGCAGCTACTTCTGTAGCAAATCCTTCTGCAACAAAAAAATTAGTTAGCCCTAATCACTCTCCCTCTGACAAGGATGAGAATGTTTCTGACAGATTTGGGAAAATAATATATTCTTCTTCCAGCTTATCATTTAGCATTCATTGTTTTCAGGTTCATATGCTTAAGTATTTGCTGGCATCTTTTGAGAACATGAGGAACATTTCTGCTAGTTTTCCCTCTTCAGAAAGCAAGTCATTTGACTTCTTTAATTATGTCTCTTTCCTAAGTAGCCAAACACTTGTTAATGTATTCTTATAACTGTGCTGATGTTGTGGCTTCTGTTATGAAATAGTTTTCATGGATGCATGCACAGAAGTTTCTGAGGATGTCAAATCTAAAATATTAAATTTGCCTTTGGTAAAGGAGTTTTTGTTTGGCCATTCCGCTACTCTGGTTCTCAAACAATTTGATGAAAGAAGGAATTAATTCAAAAATTACTCAGATTTTCCAGCCTCCTTTTCTAAATTTACAAAGACCTTTTCTGCAACCTCTGTTTCTTTTTTCAAAAATCAAAACAAGTAGCCTCAACAGGCTTCTAACAAGCATTCTCACAATAAATATTGGCAGGAAGACTCAAAAAAGAAGGAGGAAACTTTCCCAGAAAAAAGGTCAGTCCAATAGTATAGAATGACTATTACAGCATTCCTCCTATCCTACCTTCCTACTTTGGCAATCCCTTAAATTTGTCCCAGAATTTGATTCTTCACCTTCCATTTTGACAACAGATGGTTTCAGAGAAATGGGTTCTAAGATAACACTCAGGAGGAATATACAGATGGAAGTGCAAAAGCCTCCTTCATTTTTCAGATAATTCCTCTGCACTCTGTAAACCAGGCTTGCCTGTTTCCTTCAGTCATCAAGCAAACTCTTTCTGTAGGTGTAATAAAAACAGTTTCTTTAGATCAGAAGGGAAAATGGTTTTATTCAAGAATATTTCTGGTGTCAAAGAAGGAACCCTTTTGGAGACCAATTCTCAACATGTTCTTCTTTGTGAAAGTCCCAAAGTTTAAAATGTTCTCCATTCTAGCTGTGCTATCTCTGATTCTTCCTTTCAGTTGCTTTTTTTTTTGTACCCCTTGACTTGAAGGATGCTTATCATCTCATTCCTATTGCCCCATATGTGGGAGGTGTTTTAGGACTTTGTGTGTCTGTATTACCCTTTGGTTTATTTACTGCTCCAAGGGTGCTCACACAGTATAAAGCTCCTCTGATAATGCATTGCAGGCTGCATGGTATTCATTTTTACCATCTTTAGACAACTTGTTTATATTTGCAAAATCTTTCTTAAAGTGTCAGAAGCCACTTACTCAGGTAAGAAATCTCCTTCTCAATCTGGGATTCTAGGTCATAAATCAAAAATCCTCTTTGATTCATTCCCACAGATAGTGTTCCTAGGATGCCTTCTGGATACCTCCATGTTAAAACATTTCTTCCTCAGGACAAGGTAGACCTGTATGTGAATTTGTTCCTGAGCTTTTTCTTCAATCAGGATTTCTGCAAGGGAGTATCTCATGAATTTAGGGTTCACATCATCTATGATTCTCATGATTCCTGTTGCCAGATTACAAATGAGAAAACTTCAGTGGTTCCTGAAGACTGTATGGTCCCAACATCATCACCCCCTGACCTTTCATATTCCAGTGTTTAGCTATATGAAAAAATAATTACTTTGGTAGGGATACCATGTAACTTGAATCAGGTTTCCCCTTCTCTGACAACCCCTGCACAATCTGTAACAACAGAAGCATCCGAGTTTGCATGTGGAGCTGTTTCTACAGGACTAAAATTGCAAGGTCTATATTGGTCAAACAGAACAGACCAAAGCACACCAGTGTTCTCATTTCCCATCATTATCTGAGGTCCTCAGGACATAGACAAAAATCAACCACAAGTGGGGACTCTAATATCTCCAATCCAATCTTACTGCATACAGGGAGTATGCATAAGGACAAACTGCAATTCCAACACAGGATTGTTGAGAGTTCAAGTATTCAGAGAAATTCCTTTAACTAAATTATTTTATTTCTAAAGATTAAATAAGTAAAGTTCCAAATCTCTTTCCTCTCCCAATAAAATATATAAAAGGAATGATCTGAAGTCAATCTCTTTTAAAGAGGAAGGATTTAGAAATGGATTTATTTTGTTTTATATATCCCTCCTCTAATTCCAGGGTGGCAAAAGATGATTATAAGTCCTCCTCCAATGTGGATGTCTCCTACCTCATCTCATGATCAGTGCTGGTACAATATAGGCAATTGTCCAGGTGTAGGCTCTTTTGTTGATTCTTATCTTGTGTCTTCGGTGCTAATAATTTCTTCAGCATCTGTAGCTTCAGTGTCAACTTGAATAGTGCTGAGTGTTATTAGTACAGAAGGTGATAGTATCAAAGCATTAAACTCTAGCATAGTACTATTGACCTCAGTGTAGTTTCAGGTATCTTGAGCTCCAAACATTCCACGTCTATATCAATGGCTTTCTTTGTGATGAGGGCCAGGGTGGAGGGTTTGAAATCAAGCCAGTCAGTGAAAATGAGCTTGACAACATCAGACTGCCTTGTTATGGCAAGTCAGGTCAACATAAAATTTCCAAACATTGATGCAGCACTCATTGTTGACTGATCAATCCCAGAATTTTCTGCAGTTATCAGCTTTGACCCCCAGTATCCACACGTCTGAGAACATAACCCATCCATGCTAAGCTGTCATTAAATCAGAAGAAAAATCATGTATGTTGCTCCATAAAAGTAAAAACTTATGTCACTAGACAGGCAACATCTGCAAGAATCCCTGTGCCAGCAGTATAAAATGATCCAACTAGCATCAACACTGAGCTATATGTCCTTGCATGTGAAATACAGTCTTATGTATGGTGTGTACATACATTTATAAGAAGGAATCTGTGAAACATTTATGAAAAACTGTTAATGGGTGATAGAAAAATTGTTTCCCACAGGTAGGTGTGCTCACAAAGTTCACTGCAATTCTTCACCAAGATGTATTATATTTAGTTTTGGGAAGAGATGTATATGACTTCTTTTCAGGATAAGAAATACAGTACATTTCCATAACTTATCTGTAATGTTTTGGAATTACATATATGGCAAAAAAATCATTCATATTTCTGTAAAAAATTATTTTTTATAACTGGAATTGTCACCCCAAAATCCATGTACTAACAAGGAGTAAAATGGGGCCAGCAAAATTCAGTAATAAACTGCATGTATGTTTTTCCAGCAGTAGAATGACAACCAAAGAGGCTGTGTATACATAAAATCAAGCTATAATTTTCTGAAAGTTTTACTATGAACAGTCATAGTATATCTGATATGTCACCTTTCCGCACAAAGGCAACAAATGCAGGCATGCACAGTTATTTCACTTTTACTGACTTTCAAGTTACATTATTTATTTAAGTTATGGGTAGGTAAACCATATTTTAGGGTGAAACATGCAATATATCTACACACAAACACACACATGCACACACACACACACACACACACACACACACACACACACACACACACACACACACACACACACACACACACACACACACATACACACACACACACACACACACACACACACACACACACATATATATATATATATATATATATATATATATATATACATACATACACACACACACGCACACACACACACACAGAGCATATTTTTACTGAAATTGTATTGCATCAGAAGTAAAAGAAATCATATGAAGTCCTCCATGCAAAATGGCCTTTTCTGACACTAGAAATAAGAAATCATCCTCCAAACACAGACAAACATGAAATGGAACACATTGCATGCAGATGAATGTCTGCACAAAACATTACACCCAAAATAAACAAAAGTGCAATTTGTAGCTGACTGTCATGATATGATTTCCTGAGAATTTTTGCTACAAATGTTCTATTTCATTTTAATAGTCCTATTTGTGTAGCAACTGTCATTTTGTGCTGTCTGTTTACACAAACTTAGAAATCATGATGTTCATCGTGTTTCACAGTTGCAGTCATGACTGTAGGGTTCTCCCCTGCCGGCAGGAAGCCCTCGGTCAGCCAGAATCCCAAAGTCTGGGTCCGGCGTCGGCTGTTCAACCATGCTCCCTGACGTCAGAGCACCAGGAGTACAAAGCTGACAGCCAACGCCATCTTCTCCAGTCTTTCTTGCCGTGTGGTGATAGCAGTTCGCAAGTGCCGGTCGGCTGACTCCTGACGAATTTTTCTGATATTCTTCAGTCCGAAGATTTTCTTCTCCACTCAAAGCTAAGTACCCCGTTGGGGAAACTTTTTTCTTGCTCCACTCCGATGTCAGAAAAAGTTAATAATTGTATTTCATGTGGGAAGCAAATACCTCATAAGGATTTTCATTCTTACTGTATTCCTTGCTTAGGCCCTGACCATGACGTAGCTAGTTGTCGGTTTTGTGCTAGATTCAATCAATGTACAATTAAGCGAAGGTACGATTTTGCCTTTCATTACTTCGGTAGGCACTTTAACTACAAAATGTCGTCGGATACGGTTCCGGCTACCGGAGTTCACAAACGTCGCAAGGATAAAGACAGGCCTCCGAGGTCCAAATCTGATGATAGTGCACAAGCGGAGCCAGCTTCAGGTTCGGCCGTCGTCGGTGAGGCACTTTTGCAGCCCCTGTCGTCGGCCATTTCAGGAGAAGCCAACCAGGCCTTTAAATATTTCTGTTGCAGGACCTTCGGACAATGCTCCTTCGGATGGGTCCGGAGCCGCTGTGCAGGTACTGGCCTCCGAAGGGGTTTTCAGGCCTACTCAGTTTCTAATAAAGGCAAAGCCAAAGGCAAAGGCAAAGACTCCTTCTAAATCAAAGACTACAACACAGGCCTCTTCTGAACCAGCTCCCAAGTCACAGAAACAGTTACTCAAGATGGCGGAGGATTTACTTACTATGATTAGGGGTTCACATCCCCCTCCAGATAAAAGGCCAAGGCAGGATGTCTAGTATGATTCCTCTGATCAGGCTTCTGTTTCCTCAGTTTCTTCTTCTGATCAGGAATATTCTTTCCCTCCTTATGAGGATTCTGATGCTGAGGAATCCATTCCTTCAGCTTCTCCCCCTGAGGATTTCTCTTTTGGGGAAACTTTGCATGAAATGAGGGAACATTTCCACTGGGAAGGACAGGAGTATTCGGAATCTAAGAAAAGACTGAGGGATTTTCTTTTTCTTCCCCAACATAGGCCCCTGGCTATTCCTCCTGTTTTGGATATTGTGGATGATGCCTTTTTGGAGGCTAACTTAACCCCTGACTCTTTTCCTCCTGCTCCTGTTAAGCCTGATAGATATTACAGGGTTCCTGATTCCCATCAATTTTTATACAAGAACCCTTCTGCTGACCCTGAAACCATTTCTCAGGGTCCTAAGGGAGTTAAGGCCACTTCTGCCAAAAATCCCATTCCTACTGAAAAGGATTCTCGATCCTTAGAAAGATGGGGCAAAAAGGTGTACACTTCTGCTACTTTGTCCATTAGGGCTTTAAACTGTCAGTTTCATATGCTAAAATACCAGCAATTTCTCTTGTCTGTTTTAAAACAAAAGCTTACTTCCATTTCTGCCTGTGCAGATGATAAGGAATTACATGACTTATTGCATGCCACTGAACAAGTTGGGAAGCATGGTTTACACTGTGGATTTGATGCCTTGGAGGCTTCTTGTAGGGCTGCGGCCTCTGGCACTGTCATTAGAAGGTATGCATGGCTAAAGGAACAAAATTTGCCTGAACAAGTAAAGGCTAAATTATTGGATGCTCCTGTTCAGCATAATGTTTTGTTTGGATCGAAAGCTGAAGAGCTGATTAAAAAGATGGAGGATAAGGCTAAATCCATGCAAACAGTTAAAGATTTCTTACAAGTACAGCCACCTAGATTTAGCAGGAATTGGCCTTCAGAAAATTGGTCCTTTCCCACTTCAGACAGGCCTCAGAGGGGTAGATATAGATGCTCCAGAGGAAGGCCTCAAACACAAGCTTCTTATAGACCAAGACAGTGGACTGCTTCCACCCCTAGGGGAGGAGAGGACAGGTCACAAACTCAAAGGAAACAGACTCAATGACTCCCTCTGTTGGGCTACAGGAACTTCTTGCCTGGAAGCCCCTCTCCAAGGAAAACTCTCTCTTTTTTATCAAAATTGGACTCAAATAACCCAAGACAAGTGGGTTTTGGATGTGGTTTTAAGAGGTTACAAATTCCATTTTCATACCTTGCCAAGGCCAAGCGGATGGCCAGACCTTCCAAAACATCAATGGACGGAGGCCTTAAACCAGGTGGAAGCTCTTTTGGCTATGAATGCCATAGAACTGGTTCCACTTTCAGAGATGGGAAAAGGTTTTTACTCAAGGCTCTTTCTAGTCCCAAGGAAGCAAAACTCATGGAGACCCATTCTGGATCTGTCGGTCTTGAACACCTTTCTAGAGATTCCAAAATTCAAGATGCTTACTCTACAGCAGCTACATCCAATGCTGTCCAAAGATGCTTGGATGGTAACTTTGGATTTAAAGGAGGCATATTTACACATTCCCATCAGGCAGGATCGCAGAAAATACCTCAGGTTCAAGGCCGGATCGAGACACTTTCAATTCTCTGCGCTGCCCTTTTTTTTGTCTACTGTGCCCAGGGTCTTCACCAAATGCCTGGCTCCGGTAGTAGCTTACTGCAGACTCAAGGGAATTCAAATTTACCCTTATCTGGATGATTGTCTAATTCAGGCAGACAGCAAGGATGTCTTACTCCAGCATCTAGAATTTGTACAGAACCTCCTCAAGTTCCTGGGATTCTCTGTAAACATAAAAAAGTCAAATTTGACACCATCACAACAGATAACTTTTCTGGGTGCACTTCTAAACACCACAACCCAGATGGCATTTCTGACGTCTGAAAAACAATTACAGCTGGCTTCAACTTTCAGAACCTTGGCAACTTTAACTCAACTATCTGCAAGGAAATTCCTGCAGGCTTTGGGTTACATGGCCTCCTGCATCCTTCTCGTACCATATGCAAGACTACACATGAGGAAAATACAGTGGTACCTAAAAAGTGTATGGTCTCAGCATTGCCACAGTTTAGACATACTGATCTCCGTCCTTCCTTGCCTTCAAAAGGAATTTCTTTGGTGGTACAGGGCATGTGCTCTAAACAAAGGGAAACCCTTCCGTCTGCCTCCGGCCACTCAGATTCTAACCACGGACGCCTCGGATTATGCTTGGGGAGCACATTTTCAGGGCAATTGTCTGCAGGGCCTTTGGACAAAGGATCACAAGCACCTGCATATCAACTTAAAGGAAATGTTAGCCGTTCTGAAAGCTCTTTTGGCCTTCAGGAATCTTTTACAACCAGGACAACTACTAATACGGACAGACAACACTACAGTTATGTGGTACATAAACAAGCAAGGGGGATCTCATTCCTACCCCCTTTGCAGACTAGCCATGGATCTATGGAACACAGCTCTAGCTTGCAATCTGGATCTTCAAGCTCAGTTTCTACCAGAGAAACAAAACTTCCTGGCAGACAGTCTGAGCAGAAACCTTTCAGATCCACACGAGTGGATGCTGAACACCAAAATATTCAGGATGATAACTGCAGTCTGGGGATGTCCTCACATAGACCTCTTTGCATCCCATCTCAATCATCAACTACGGAATTTTTGCACCAGGACTTTCCACAGAGAAGCTTGGAAAGTGGATGCCCTGTCATTCAGTTGGAGGAACCTCTCGGGATATGCCTTTCTGCCTCTTCCTCTTCTTCCATGGGTTTTATTGAAGATAAAACAGGACAAGCCCAAGATGATAATCTTGCTGGCTCCGAATTGGCCTCGGCAATTTTGGTATCCAACTCTAAAAAACCTATGCCGGGAGCCCCCTTGGGTTTTACCTCAGTCTCCGAACCTTCTGTCCCAACATCAGGGTCAGGTTCTACACTCTCATGTCAGAACTCTCAGCCTGGTGGCCTGGTTAATCCAGGGCCTTTGATTTCTTCTTTCCTACCCAAGCAGGTTATGGATGTCATTTTAGAAGCCAGACGTCCTAGCACTAGAAAATCTTATGCAGGAAAATGGAAAAGATTTTGTTCCTGGATGCAGGCTCAGGATTCTGATCCTCTTCTTCCTAACATTACTTTAATTTTACTTTACTTGACAGATCTCTTACATAAGGGTCTCTCTTTCTCTTCCATTAAGATACATGCCTCTGCTATTTCTGCTCATTATAATACAAACCCTCCCATCTTTTCCCACCAGCTCATGAGACAGTTTCTCAGAGGAGCTAAGAACTTAAGACCTCCTAGATCTCCTCCCATTCCTACTTGGGATCTCAACTATGTTTTGGAAAAACTAACCTTGCCTCCTTTTGAGCCTGCCGCCTCTTCTGACATCAAGTTTTTATCTTGGAAGACAGCTATTCTGTTAGCCCTAACCTCTGCCAGGAGAGTTTCAGAGTTACAAGCTCTTATGGCCGTGGAGCCTTATATTATTTTTCATCAAGACAGAGTGTCTTTGAGGACTAATCCTACCTTCATGGTTTCCAAAGTGGCTTTAAATCAGACTATCCACTTGCCTACCTTTTTCCCCACTCCTCAAAATAAAGGGGAAAGGATCTTACATTCCTTGGATGTACACAGACAACTATGTTTTTACCTGGACAGAACCAAGGACATCAGGAAATCAGAGCAATTGTTTGTTTCTTATGCTTCAAGTTCCCAAGGTAAAGCCATTTCAAAACAGACCATTTCTAAATGGATTGCTCATGGAATCAGATTTTGTTATTCTCACCATGGAAAGCAAATCCCAGGGAGTATTTGGACTCATTCCACCAGAGCTGCTGCCACTTCTGAGGCTTTTCTCAGGGGAGTTCCTACCAAGGACATTTTGGAGGCTGCAACTTGGAGTTCAGTTCATACTTTTTCTAAGCACTACAATCTACCTCTCTACTCTAAGTCTAGGGCAGGCTTTGCCTCTGCAGTCTTGCAGGGCCTTTTAGCCGCCCCTTCTTTTTTATGACCACCTCCCTTTCTTTCAGCTTTGGGATTCTACCCTACAATCATGACTGCAACAGTGAAACATGATGAACATAGTACAGTTGTGTACACCTACCATAAATGTAGATGTTCGAGTGTCTTCACTGTTGCAGTCTGCTTCTCCCTCCTGTCCCTCTTATTTTTACTTTTGTGTATTTCCTTTTTTCACCATTCTTCTGAGGTGTATTTGCAAAGGTTATGGGACCTTTTTCATTTTGGGACTCCTGACATCTGGGGCAAGAAAGACTGGAGAAGATGGCGTCAGCTGTCAGCTTTGTACTCCTGGCGCTCTGACGTCAGGGAGCATGGTTGAACAGCCGACGCCGGACCCAGACTTTGGGATTCTGGCCGACTGAGGGCTGCCTGCCGGCAGGGGAGAACCCTACAGTCATGACTGCAACAGTGAAGACACTCGAACATCTACATTTATGGTAGGTGTACACAACTGTACTTTCTGGCTTCAAAAACAGTAAGAATCTGAATCAGTTTTTTCATTGTGTTATAATAATATCAGAACTAAAAATAATATTTTTTATCTCTAAAAATGTTGCGTTTTCTGTCCTTTAAAGTTCTGGCAAGTGTAGATGGACATCAGTGCATTCAAAACCTAATGTGCACTTTTACTTAGTTGTATTACCTCATGTTTTGTATACTAGATGACAAAGCATCCAAATGTCATGACTTTTATAAGAAAATCTGAAAGCATTACAGAGATAGGGTTTGTTGAGATAGTGCCAAATTAAAATCAAAATGACCACTAGATACTGACAAAGACATTTCCCAAATATTTAACTCTAAAATTACAGTGTAGCTATCACATCTATTCATTGTAAAAGTAAAAAGGCCAACGAAAACATAAATATATATATTGTTTGAGACACTGACTCTAAAAAAGGCTGTGCTTTGCTGTATAGAAGTAATAGTTTATCGGTCTCATTAAAATTTTGTATCCTTCAAATGGGTTTCCCTTCTACTTCTTAAGTACTGGTTCAGTTTGGCTATCCCCAATTTAGAAGATTGCTTCTATTAATAGATTACTACGAATGTGTTTATTTGTATCTATGTTTTGTGATGGCTCTAGGTTCCTTTTCTTGTAGGGACCCAAAGGGGCACAGTACCTAGCTGGTGGGACACAAATGACAGGTGGAAAGAAACACCAAACACCAAACCATATATATATATATATATATATATATATATATATATATATATATATATATACCTAAAAACTGGATGGATAAATAGCAGCCATGTGAGGGAGCTGAACAAGGTGCCACCATTGTACTTGTGGGCTGTACTGAGACAGCACCTAATGTTCTTCATATAAAAGAAAAAAGGGTTGGGAGGGTGGTCTAATGTTTAAGGTGTTTGCCTTACTAACACAAAGTGCAGGGTTCAAGTCTCACAAGGGATAATTGGCTAGGCTTACAATGGCTCGCAAGGGCAGTTAGCCTAGTAGTAACCTATGAACCTAAAAAAAAAAAAAAAAAAAAAAAACAATAAAGTATAAAATACATGATATATGGTAACAACTCACTGATAATCCACTGTTAAAAATGAAAGACAATGAATGCCTTAATCTTACAAATCCTGTCAACATTCACAACACAAAAACCTACTAATTTGCTTTGCTCAAGGATGATGGTTTGAACAAAGCATCGGTATGCTTCAGTGTACCAAGTCAAAGGTTTAGATACCAATACAGCAGATGCTGAAAAATGTCGTGCACAAAGATATTTGTGCATCAGTAGAAAGCAAAAAATATCACTACCCCATATTCAGGACCATAAATTTGGACTTATTTTGTGCTGTGATAAATTTAAAGAAAATATTTAAACAAATACACCACATTTTGCAAGCATTCATGATAAAACACATATCCTCCCACTGCAGACACTGATGAATAGCAAAGTTATTTAAATATCTATTAAAAATTTAATTTAAGTAGAAGCAACAGTTGTCATTTAACCTCTGGATTACAATGAAACTTTTTACACTTCAGAAGGAATGTAGGAGAGGGTCTGTCAGCACTTGGACTAAAAATTGGGAGCCTTAAAACAAACAGTTCAGCTAGTTTATTTTGTTTAGCATTTCCAGATACTGTTAAAGAGACAAGAACTGCTCTAAGAACACAAGTTAGACTAATTCAAGCAAAAATATATAAATAAACAAATAAATAAAAATGAAAATAGGTTCCAGAAATTGTGCAAGATGTTGGGGCTCACACTTCTGCAATTCTGTTTATGTGGAAGTTAAAAAAATATTTTTGTCTAGAATGACGCATATGAAGGGGACTTGAAGTAGATTCTGAAAAAAATAACTTCAATGTTACTTTACAGCAGAAGGTCCATTCAGATATAATACCCATCCCCACTCAATGACTCTAATGCATTAAAATAGTATAATTAAATAACTGAGATATAGTGACAGCCATTTTATATAACTAAATAACTGAGATATAGTGACAGCCATTTTATATATATATATATATATATATATATATATACACACATATATACATATATGTATATATATATATATATATATATATATATATATAGATATATAGATATATATATATATATATATATATATATATATATATATATATATATAGGTTTACTATTAAAATGTTGAAACTAACTCTGTCGACTGTACTACTGTGAAACACGGAAGTTCAAAAACGGTAATATCAATGACAAAAAAGCAATCTAGGAATGGGTTTTAACATGGGTCGAGGTAGGGGAGATGTTTGTAGTTCGGAATAACACTGAACATCTTGACCCATGTTAAAACCCATTCCTAGACTGTTTTTTGTCATCGATATTACCGTTTTCGAACTTCTGTGTTCAACAACAGTACAGTCGACGGAGTTTTTTTCGAAATTTTAATAGTAAACCATATATATATATATATATATATATATATATATATATATATTTATATATATATATATATATGGGTCTACTTCAGTCGATCAAACTTTTATAAGTTCGAACCACATATGGCCGAGACTATATGTTCAAACTTGTAAAAGTTCAAAAACTGACGTAAAACCACAAAAAACAAAAAAAAACCCACAAAATTAAATGTCTATAGCAGGGGGGGCTATGCCCCCCTGCACCCCACACCTCCCTTACTTAAATATACCAACTCCGAGATTGCACTACATTGCAGAAATGGAAGATCTTCCCTTTCTGCTCTGTAAAGAGATCTCCATTCAGTCAGATCGAACTTTTATAAGTTCAAACATATGGTCTCGGCAATATGTGGTTCAAACTTATAAATGTTCGATCGACTGAAGGGGACTCATATATATATATATATATATATATATATATATATATATATATATATATTTTTTTTTTATTATTATTAATTAGTCCCACTACGCCAATGGCCTGTTTTCATGTGAGAGCTGAGGTGGTACTCATAAAGGCTAGGAGAAATTTGGTCAGGATACCGGGAAACTTCCCCTACTCTTTTTGATATGTGCATGGAATCTTTTGCATCCACCTGAGTTACCACTAACCCAGCCAGATAAGGCTTTGGTTTAACATTTCATCCGAAGGATAGCACACCCAGGAGTGCAGCACCCCCTTTATGCTGTACTACAGTGTCAGTATCAGGAAAATTATGCCAAGCACCTGATGTTAGAAAAGAGCCAACACCCTTTTTCACCAAAGACGGATGTGCTTTCTGTTGAGCTACTGAGACTGCACATAAGCATGTTAGTTGTTTTCCAGCCCCCTCCAGGGAAAACAACACTGATGAATACAAAAACTGCACCAAGCAAATGCAACAACATGAACCACCTAGTACTCAATTTGTGGTTTGCTGAAATAACATAAGAAAAACTATATCTGAATTTCTTAAGGTAGCATCATATCTCTCAACTTATTTCATCAAGAATTCTGGACAAAACCAAAAATAAAGGGGGGGAAAATCAGGAACAACTTTTAAACATTACTGTAATTGCTTATAAATTTAATAGAACAATATGTTTTGCATCAAATATGCATTTTTTGATCAAGAAGTATAAAACTGCAATGACTGGCATAACTGATTGACTGTAATCATGCATGATTTGCCAGAAAACCAAAAATGTTAGGACGTACAGAACAAACATCTGAAGCAAAATCAGGGACATTGTGCAAAAATAGGGACAGTTGACAGGTATGTTTACTACCTCAAACAGGGATGTCTGTCATAACATTCAGTACCAGGATTTGAATACTTTTTGGATGTGCAGGATTTTGAATAATGAATTTATGATTTTCTGAACGCTATTATAACTGTCTATTAACAAGTCTCAGCAGTAGACTTAAAACTTGTAGTTTTAATGACCTTAAGTTTTTAAGCTGAGGCTTCTTCATTTTCAGACAATTTATCATGGTTTGACATTGCCATAGCATCCATAGTACCAACAAGCAAAAGAATTAGAGAAACTGCAGCCTTAGTCAGGTTTTAATTTTCAAAATATGTTACACTATCCTACCTCTCATAACGTAGAACAAATTAGAAAAATGTGGCGTATTTACAGCATGATCATAATGTTATAAAAGTGTAACAAAGGATTAGGGCGAAACACAGCTCTAAAAGGTAATAAAATAAAATATCACTTATAAATCTCATCAACCTCCAGTCAGCACAGCTAGTCCAAAAAAGAGATTTACGTCCAAGTTAAAAATCCGTTTCTTTTATTACAGCAGGTACCAGAGTTAGCGCTTTCACCTTGCGGTTTCATCAGACTCACTACAAAGTACAAAATCAATGAGTCTTAAATACTAAAAAAGGCGGGAAAAAACAATCAATTAAGCTTGTTAACAGCAAGTTCATTCCTTAGCAACCAACTCAATCAATAAAATCTACTACATACATATTTGCATAAATATTTGCATGGCACAATAGATTAAAAAACATACTAAAATCAAACTACATATTTATATAATTCTAACTAATATCATAAAAACATTAAGTATAAACTTTATTTAGCTTTCAATCTCCTCATCCTTAAAAGGTCTGAGAGAGACCTTCGCATTTAACCCAGGGACCGTGTCTGACCTTAGCTTCAAAATCCAAGCATTCTCTCTACTCTCAGTAATGGCCCAGATATCACCACCTCTACTAGTAACATTTATCTTTTCTACAATCCTAAAACTGAATGTATGTGTGCAATCGGTGTCCATAACATGCTTGGCTAATGCATTGGTGCAATTCTTAATCCTAATATTGTACTGATGTTCCCGTACACGATCTCTCAAACATCTATTCGTCTTACCAATGTAAAACGACGAGCAAACAAGGCAGACAGCTAAATAGACAAGGTCTCTGGACATGCAATCACCTCTAACCTTAAAAGTGTATGGGATATGCGTGCTTGGATGTATGAACACTGAATCCTCACAAATAAACTCACAAAAATTGCATTTACCACACTTCATAGTACCATACAGTATGGTTTCAGGACTGTTGGTCACCCTATCACATAGTAGCCTTTTGATATTTTTCTTGTTCTTATACCTAAACGGGACTATCACCAACTATATCTCTGATGTGTGGGTCCACCATTAATATGTCCCAATGCTTCCTTACCACATCCTTGATACCACCCACATCTTTGGTATAAAACAAAGAAAAAGCAGTGGAACCTTTAGTAATGTCGTTAGTATGTACTCGTGTATCCATACCATGACCCATTTCAGAAAAATAAGGGGCAGCTGCTCCAGACCTCAACTCAAGTATATTATCATGTCCTTTCATAATATCGTCCATCTTATAACCCCGAGATGCCAACCTCCTATCCAGATCTAGTAAATCCTGATGAAACCCTTGCTCTGTAGGGTTATATCTAGAAGTCCTCATACTTTGTCCCCTAACAATATTGTGGAAGATATGGCCAGGATGCATACTGTGTCTGTGTAAAATAGAATTCTTATGACATGGCTTCCTATACACCCCAGTGTTGATAATACCATTAGGAAGGCGCTCTACAAAAACATCCAAAAAAGGGAGCCTGGTATAAGAAAACTCATAGCTAAATTTAAGATACTCAGTACAAACATTTAGATCGATGATATAAGATTCCAATTGTTCAACTGACCCCTTCCATAACAGGAAGAGGTCATCCACAAAGCGCCTATAGAAGGAAACATGGGCTAAAAAGCTGGGATGTGAGGTCATAAATTCTACCTCCCATTCAGCCATGAACAGGTTAGCGTAGCTATTGGCACACGAAGTGCCCATAGCTACGCCATCCAACTGTAGAAAGAACTCCTGCTCAAAGCCAAACACATTGGTATGTAAAACAACATCCAGAAAAGTTAACAAAATACCAATCTTATCAACACTGTATTCTGAGTGGCTACTAAGATGTCGCCTAATGTAATCCAAACCTATTCGGTTAGGAATAACAGTAAATAAGGAATTCACATCCAAGGTAACAAACAAATAGTCCTGATAATCTGAATCATTCCTCAGATGTTCATATAGATCAACTAGAAACTGCTTGGTATCCCTCAAAATGAACGGGTGGGCATCAACAACAGGTCTCAGAAACTTCTCTAAATACAGGGAAAAAGGCTCGGTCAACCACCCACCTCCTGACACAATGGGTCAAGTGGTGGATTGACCAGACTTTTGTGAATCTTAGGCAGCCCCTTAATAAAGGGGACCAGGGATGTGACACCTCCAAAAAGAGTATAAGGAGTCATCTATCAGACCCTTATTCAACAAATCCTCCAAGACACAATGAATCTTCATGCTGTAGTTAGCTAGAGAATCATAGGAAACACGTTCATAAAACTTACGGTCATCCAACATAATCCTAACAGCATCTAAATATTTACATGTGTCCATCACCACAATTCCTCCTCCCTTGTCAGCTGGCCTCAATGTAATAGAGTAGTCATTCATTAATGTTCTAAGTGCTGCCCTTTCAGCATGTGTTAAATTGTCCTTCCTCCTTTGTTTCACATTACACATCCTGTAAAATCATCCTCGACCATTTTGCTGAATGCTCCCAACAATGGATGCATAGGGGGATAAAGATACTGGTTTCTTAAAACCACTATGAGTATGTCCACAATCATTATTACTATTGAACATCAACTTCAATGATAAATTCCTAACAAATAATTTAAAGTCACGTAAGGACTCTTCAATAGTACTATAAGTGGTAGGGATGAAGGATAACCCTTTAGCTAAAACAGATTCCTCAGCACCGGAAAGAACCCTAGAGGAAATGTTAAACACTAAAGAGTCCCCCTCCCTTGCCACATTTTCTTCAAATTCATGTTCATTGGGGCTTCGGCAGGCAACTTCCTCTTTTGCCTCCCCCTGCTCTGAGACCTCACCCTTCCTTCCCTCTGATCTGTTCTTATGGGAAAAGGGTGGGACTTATCAAAACGAAAAGATGGCTCAATACCACAAGAAGTGGCAATGGCAGGGGCCTCAGATACAACACCCGGTCTCCTCGTCTTACTCCGCACCACTGGGTCTACAGTGGATGTGACACTGACAGTAACTGAGTTGCTACCGATGGATGCATTAGTAACATTGCCTTCATTCACTTTAGAAACAGTCCTATCAACACTATCAATATGTTTCGCAATACTTTCAGGTCTAACACAATTATTAACAACATTTGGGTTCAAGTCATCAATAACAGTAATACTTCTATCAGTCCCAATGTTAATATCAGGAACAACCACATCACCATGGAGTTCCCCTTGTCCCATACGTCCAAGTTCACGCATGTTTGATTGTACATTATTAGAGCTGTCACGATCAATAGTAGCATTAATCACTTGTCCCTGGTTAAACCGAGGCCAAGTGAAGATGTTGCCACGTCGAAAATCGACAATGTCTCTATGTAGTTTCTGCCTTTTCTGTTCCAAAAGTCTCCGCTCAAACTGACCAACAGAATCTAACATTTGACACAAATAACAGTCAATGACTGGTAAAGAAAAACTTGACACTAGCTGCTCATGTTTAGTTTGAATGCTGCGCCTAAGTTCATCCTCTAACGGAGCATAATAGTCATTTAAAAGACGCATGTAATTGAGGCTTACCTCAATATTTAGTTGTTGCCACCGAAATAACAACTCCGGGTGGCTGGTTCCAGTAGTCGGCATCTTTAGGACTCGCGAGCCCCTTGGTATAATGCGCCGTTGTATGCATACATCAAAATGCAGCCTCTGCATCTGCATCTTTTTTAACTTAATAAAATCCGATTCCAACGCTTCCAAGCTGACGCGAAGTCCCTCATGGTCTATCGACCCAGTGTCATCATCTTGCGACCCTTCCGGTTCCTGGTAGAGAGCCAGAGGATTAGTACGTTCTCTAAGGCACTCAACAAATCTTTCAGTAGATAAGCCAACAGTATTGTTAGCAACGCCATTGCTGGGTCCAGTCACATTCGAAAATCTGCTAGCACAACTGTTGCTGCTTGCGTTACCACCAGCAGCTTCCTTAATTACATAAGGTAACTCGACCTGTTCAGCTACAACGTCAGCCATGCCCCTGTTCCAATCCAAGCAGCAATGTAGTAAAATGATAGAAGAAGATATGGAACAAGGTAAACGCCCAGTCCAAGCAGCAATAAATATAATAAAAGTGTAACAAAGGATTAGGGCGAAACACAGCTCTAAAAGGTAATAAAATAAAATATCACTTATAAATCTCATCAACCTCCAGTCAGCACAGCTAGTCCAAAAAAGAGATTTACGTCCAAGTTAAAAATCCATTTCTTTTATTACAGCAGGTACCAGAGTTAGCGCTTTCACCTTGCGGTTTCATCAGACTCACTACAAAGTACAAAATCAATGAGTCTTAAATACTAAAAAGGCGGAAAAACAATCAATTAAGCTTGTTAACAGCAAGTTCATTCCTTAGCAACCAACTCAATCAATAAAATCTACTACATACATATTTGCATAAATATTTGCATGGCACAATAGATTAAAAAACATACTAAAATCAAACTACATATTTATATAATTCTAACTAATATCATAAAAACATTAAGTATAAACTTTATTTAGCTTTCAATCTCCTCATCGTTAAAAGGTCTGAGAGAGACCTGAGAATGCTTGGATTTTGAAGCTGAGGTCAGACACGGTCCCTGGGTTAAATGCGAAGGTCTCTCTCAGACCTTTTTTAAGGATGAGGAGATTGAAAGCTAAATAAAGTTTATACTTAATGTTTTTATGATATTAGTTAGAATTATATAAATATGTAGTTTGATTTTAGTATGTTTTTTAATCTATTGTGCCATGCAAATATTTATGCAAATATGTATGTAGTAGATTTTATTGATTGAGTTGGTTGCTAAGGAATGAACTTGCTGTTAACAAGCTTAATTGATTGTTTTTTCCCGCCTTTTTTAGTATTTAAGACTCATTGATTTTGTACTTTGTAGTGAGTCTGATGAAACCGCAAGGTGAAAGCGCTAACTCTGGTACCTGCTGTAATAAAAGAAACGGATTTTTAACTTGAACGTAAATCTCTTTTTTGGACTAGCTGTGCTGACTGGAGGTTGATGAGATTTATAAGTGATATTTTATTTTATTATCTTTTAGAGCTGTGTTTCGCCCTAATCCTTTGTTACACTTTTATTATATTTATTGCTGCTTGGACTGGGCGTTTACCTTGTTCCATATCTTCTTCTATCATGATCATAATGTTACTTTATACTTGTTTGACCATATACCCACTTCTTCAACTATTAGAGACTACCAGGAGAAACAACTCAAGTTGCAAATGATCAAGGCCCAAAATGGGCAAGCCAGGCAACCCCTCAACAAAAGAACACAGCCAACTCCAGTCAGCATCAAGCAAGCAAGCAATACAGGTAAGACCAGGCTTGCAACATCATAAATACCATACCTACCATACCTACCATACCATCCATACCATACTATACCATAACATACCATACTATACCATACCATACCATCTATACCATACCATACCACACCATACCATACCATCCATACCATACCATACCACACCATACCATACCATACCATACCATACCATACCATCCATACCATATCATCTATGCCATAACATACCACACCATCTATACCATACCATACCATACCACACCATACCATACCATCCATACCATATCATCTATACCATACCATACCATGCCACACCATCTATACCATACCATACCATACTATACCATACCATACCATCTATGCCAAACCATACCATAATATACCATACCATCCATACCATACCATCTATACTATACCACATCATGTCACACATTCCATACCATACCACACCATACCATACCATAACATACCAAAGCATCCATACCATACCACACCATACCATACCATCCATATCATCTATACCATACCATACCACACTATAACATACCATATCATGCCATCCATACCATACTATACCATACCACACTGTACAATACCATAGCATCCATACTATACCATACTACACCATACCATACCATCCATACCATATTATACCATACCATACCATACGATCTATTCCATACCACATTATACCATACCATCCATACCATACCATACCATCTATACTATACCACACCATGCCATACCATCCATACCATACCATACCATACTATACCATACCATCCGTACCACACCATATCATACCATCCATACCATACCATACCACAATCAAGCAAAAGAATTAAAGAACTCCAGCCATAGTCAACTTACCAACCTCCGAATGTAGAATACTACACTATCCTACACAATATAGAACATATGGGTAAAATGTGAAATGTTTACTAACAGCTAGGAAGGAAGCTCACATCATTGCTAAATTATGAACTTTATACTAAAAATGATCTTTAATATCCCTGGTATCTCTTTGATTGCCAGGGCAGTCATTTGGTTACAATGTAAAATTTTCTGTTGTACACTACCTGTAATTCAAAAATGTTATACAGCTATTGTAATATATTGTGGTTTACTCCACACCCAGTTCTTCAAATGTTAAAGACTTGACAGCAAGTTGAAAAAGTCTAGCCCCCCTTACACCACACAAAAAATAAGCACATTTTTCTCAGATTCTCTCTTAGCATCGCTAGTTACAAATTCTCACTAACAAACAACTTCAGCCTTTCTCACAATCTCAGTTATTACTTCACTCTTCCCGCAATATTGATAATACTTTGATCTTTGTCCCAGACACATGCGCATGTACACACACACACACACACACACACACACACACACACACACACACACACACACACACACACACACACACACATCAATTACACTCACTAGTGTGACTGTACTCCTTGAATATTTTCTTGAGATCAAGTGAATAAATAAATTCATAAAAAAAGGCTCAGAACCATATAGTGAAATTCCCTTCTGTCCTCTCAACTTCTTAACTCAAGAATCAGAAACAAAAAACAAAATCAGGAGCAGCTTTTAAATAGTTACCATATATATATATATATATATATATATATATATATATATATATAAAAATTGATAGAATAGCAAGCCTTGCATTATCAAGGATTTTGTGAAGGACACATAGTCTGAAACTCACATGCTTAACATTATTGAGTGATTATAATGCAAAACAATTTGCCAGAAATCCAAACATTTTACAGGGAACAGACCAAATTAATTCTCAATTTCTTTGCTTGGGAATTCTGGACAAAGCCAAAAATAATGGGCTGGAACCCAAAATGGGAACATTTTAAATATTTTTTATTTATTTGTTAACCAGTGAACCCACTGGAGAAAGTATAGCTTTTAAGGGGTGGCCCAGGAGTACTGACTGAATAACTTGTTCACAGTCACATCGTAGCTACATGAAGGTGGGAGAATTCAAACCCCGTACATTTGACTATAGGAAACAATTCATTAGCAGGTTGGAGCCTTAAGTGGGAGACAACTCTAATTCAAGTAAAATATTAGAACCATAACAGGTGGTGCATGGACATGCATTTTCTAAACAATGAGAGCTATGAAACTCTAATGACTGACTTACCAAAAAGGAAGTTAAAAGAAGTCTGATAGTTGTTGTGGAGGATTAAGAATATAAGCTCTTAATGAGCTGCTCAGTCTAACAAGATGTGATTATTTCTACTTCCAGTTGAGTGACTCTGAGCAAGTTATTTAATCAGAAAGCCTTAACCAGGGAGAGGAGGCAATGAGGCATTACACACAAACATGCACACACACACACACACACACACACACACACACACACACACACACACACACACACACACTTACTTAACACTAAGTGTAGTAAAAGGCATCCCTTCTAACTACTGCTTAAAATTCAGTACGACATCTCTTGACTGCTATTAAAAATGTAATAAAAGACATCTCAAAGTTCTTCACTTGACTGCTGCTTGAAAATATAGTAAAAGACGTATTGGAGTCTTTTCAAATGATCCACTCTCTCCCTTGACGGAAGAGAGCTTGCAGAAAGGGTCAAATGTGCTGGCATGCCCAGACAGAGACTGTTAACCATGCTTTTGTGTGGTCAGCTGGTTGACAGTCTTTTAGTATTCCAGGTACTGAGGAAGTCAGGGGAGCATCCACTGTCACCAGGAGGGAACGTGTCCCTTTGTGCCCCCCCAAGAACAACCTGTGATACTGACAGTGATTTCTTTTTTAATACAAATTTCACTTTACTCCATGGTTGCTTGACTGCAAAATTGGTATATAAAAGTAAGGGTTGGGCAGGGGACAAAATCCCATATATAGTGGTAGTAAGGGCCCTTGACCCCTGCAAAATCTGCCTTTTAAAAACTATCTTGTTTTCATTTGGATTGCCCTTCTGAGATTTGTAACTCAACAACGTATAGGCAAAGCCATGCAAAAAGCATTTAAATGATATTTTTCATAAAATTCAAGATGCAGCTGCTCATTGTATTTGAAGCCAAGCATATTTCTCACCCTCTTAGTACAAGAAATCTGGACAAGCCCTAAAATAATGGGAGACAAAGGCCAAAAATAGGGACACATTTTTAATATTGTTCTTATAGATTTAAAAAGTTACTAGAATAACAGGATTTGGGTTAGTGTGCATTTCCTAAATGATATGAAGTCTGAAACTCAAATGTGTGTCATTATTTAACAGCATCACTCCTCACTGATATAGCAGAATGCCACAAACTTTATGAGGAAGAGACTAAAAATATGAGGCAAAAATTTAGACATTCTGCAAAAATCTGTACAGTTGAGAGGTATGAAGCCAAGAGCATAATCTGAAGTGATGTTTTGTAAGCAAATGTGTCCCAATGTGAGTGCCAGAAATTGTCATGGTAATACATCAACCAGATTACAGATATACAGGCAGGCATTGATAAACACATGTAGACGTATTCAGGACTGGGGCACAACCTTTATGAAATTTTTTAGGCCTAAAAGGTGCAAGCACCCCATCCAACAGCACATGTCTAACATATAAACAATTAAAAATATAAAAGACTGCAATGTGGTGAAAATAGGGAATACTTGGTCCAGAAAGCATGTCCCCTTCCTTGTATAATGATAAGCTGCAGGAATGTCTTAAAGTACAGCTTATATATTTTTTATTTCATTCCACCCCTCATAAAAACTATTATGTTTTTTCCTTACATTTTAGAACAATGTTACCACTTTTGACTTTACAACTATTCATATCAGAACAATTTACAAGAGCATGAAAACACGCACAACCAAAATTCATCTATGGCATGATAAAAAAAATCCATAGCTATCTAACACTGACATTTAGCTTAGTAACCCTTGAGTGACATTGCAGCTCATGACAAGTGTATGTTCAGCTTGAATTTTGAAATAAAATGAATCTAAGTGAACTTTTGTATTCTGCTACACTATATAAACAAATACAATTGCATTCCATCATGAAAGGATGTAATTGTTATTATTTTTCCATTTCATGATTTCCTGCCCAGTCAGTTTTGAAATTTATCAGATACAGACACCTTCTACAAAAGCAAGAATTCATAATTCTTATTCCAAGTCAATGGCCTTTAGTATCCAAGGTGACTACTTGTTCAAAAAAACTTTTTCCATAACTCTGGAGTTAGCAAATTGTGATCTCTAAATCATATTTTCGTCATCAAATCAATTATTTATTTTATACTGGATGGAGTCATGTTTTCCATTTGTGAGTTACCACCATCTTAGCTGTTAGCATTGAAAAAACTAGGAATGAACCTTCCTCTTGTGCATTTCTAATCCTGAGTTCACTGACATCTGCTAAAGTTTGGTAGTTAATTGTATATTGTTGGATCATATGTTTGTCATCTTTTTCAAATCATTTTACATTTCTCCAGTGTCCCCCATCAACAAAATGTGTGCCACCAATTACCCAATGTTTTTTTCTTCACATTTCCAGCAAGAATGCAGGCTAATCTGCCACCAAAAGCACCGTGGCCCATACTTATTCTGGAATTTATCTCTGACTGTCTCAGAGGGAGCAACATTCTGTAAGAATTACTTATTAACCTCTTTTTATCGTATCTCCCCTTATAGTCTCCACTACTCGTCTAACTCCAGTCTTCTTTCATTTCATGTGTGCTCACTTCAGCTTACCTTCTTTAAAAAATCAGGCCATAGCAAGGTATGTGAAAATTGTCATATTTATGTGTAAAGTTATCTACTTCCTGATAATCTGTGCTATCAAGCAGAGCATGCCAAAGTAATGCATCATGGGTTCATCTCAAACTCTTTGCAACTTGACATTTCAAAAAACTTCATTTTTAAATTGTTATGTTGGTACCTGCTCTCCTAGCCAAGCATTTGTATGAATTTCTTTAAGATTTCATTTTAATGGTCTTAATAAAGCTTTGCCACATTCTTTTCTCTCCACAGTTTCACAAAGCTAAATGTATAACCCTTTTAAATTTTATATTCTTCCAAATCTACACTGTTCTAAATTATAGAAAAAAATATATAACTGCAACCTTAATGTATAACTTGGAGTCTGAAATTCCATACTACTCCTTTCACCCTTAGCAGAGTAAGCAACTTTCAAGCCAATTTAGGCTTCTCCCGCCCCCATAAAAACACTGTTGGTCAAAGAGGGAGGAAGTGTCCCCTGGCTATGTATGTCACTGACGCAAATATATATCATGACAATGTATATTGACAGTGATCGGTCACTGTGCTGAAAGTCTAGTTACTAAAATCATCCAATTCTATGTGTATATTCTAGACATCTGGATTATTGCATCATACAGCTGGAATATATCATCATCAACAACACTCTTTTTCCCATTCTTCTACATGGGGTCATGGGGTCACATCAACTGTCACTGCAATGCTGCTCTCCTACCTTCTTTGGCAGTCATGCCGAATGTCACAGGTCCTCTCTCACACAATCCATTCATCTCTATCATGGATGTCCTCATTTCTTCTTGCTTTCTTCCTGTCTCTCCCAAATCTTCTTCACCATATAATCTTCTTCTTCCCTGCACATGTTCCCAAACCACAGTGATCTGTATTGTTTGACCTTCCCTGCAATTTACGCTGCTGTAGCTTTTGCACTGGTGTCATCATTTCTTCATTTGCCCCACAGTTTGCATCCTACTACTCATCTCAGGCACCTCATTTCCATCACCTCTAACTTACACAACTGCTCTGGCATCACTGCCCAGGTTTCTTTACCATACAGAAGTGTTGGTCGCACCACTGTTTTATACACCTTATTTTTCTCTTTCTTTGGCTTTCTTCTACCATGAGAACGGTCTTGTCTGCATTCACTTTCAACCCACTAGTCTTCAATTGTGCATTCCACTTCCTATCATTTGCTGAAATTCCTGTTCATAAGAACTAGGCTTAATGAAGCAGTTCAAAATACAAAAATGAGGTTGGAAACTGGCACCCATAGGAATGTGGAATGTCAAAAGAAACAGGCAGGTTGTGAAGTCCGCAATAGACAGATGGAGACAATTAAAGATATAACCTAGGCACTGGAAACAAAAAGAAGGAAAAGAACTAAAACATTGTGAGGTGGTAAGAGAGGAATTTGGCTTGCTGAGAGGAATGGAATGCCATTACAGAGGTTTGAAGGAAGAACGAATAATGTCTTACAAACAGGAAAGAGGTACTGGACAACAGCCCCATAGAGTTGCTCTACTGGTTGAGCACAAGACAGGACTAGCCTCAGGTAATTGACTGATAAGTAGGTCATTCAGACTCTTAATGGACACCTATTAGTGACAAGCTGAAGAGATGAGGAGGCAATGGGACAACCTGCTGGAGAAACAGTACACAGTGCAGGACTGGGAAAAGAATGCAAGGCATCCAGGTGTGCGTCTATGTCAAGGAAGATTTAGCATCTTTGCCTGGAAATGCCTGCACAGATATTTTTATATCCCTGAGCAGACTAAGCAAACTTTTAATGTAGCTGAAGATAAGTGCTGGAGATGTGAGGCAAAGGAGAGCAGTAGTTGGGGGTCATATCTTTTGGTATTGCCTTAAGTTAACCAACTAGAAAAGTGAGCTGCAGAAAATGGTAGGCATAATTTGGGGTAATAAGGTGAAACTCACTAAAGAACTATGCTTATTAATTTGGGAATCCAGTATTGAAGCTGGCAAGACATGAGCAGGCCTTTATCTCACTGATATTGACAATAAGGAAAAAGTTAATGACAATGAGGTGGAAAACAAAGCATGCGCAAACAATCCTTGACACATTAGAAAATATTGAAGGAAACTGAGAAAGGTGAGAAAGATGTTCAGGGGGTGAGCTGAATAAACATCAGGAAAAGACACAACAAAAATGGAAAAAACAACTTAATGAAGCATCTTTAAAACTTAAGAGTTGAAACTATACCTGTCAAATCAATCAGATGTGATTATGATTTTGAGATAACTTCCATAGGTGCTGAAAGGATGAGAAACACCCCAGAGAAGTGAGAGTGATGGCAGAAGGAAACAACCGGTCAGTAGTTTAGGAAGTGATTCATGGGAGGGGTAGCAGACTCACATACAGGGAAGACAACTTCTAGAGATGATGCACTTGAGGGGGATAGCTAGAGCTGTAACTACAGATGAGCTATTCAAGCGTATAAAGGAAGGTGAAAAAGGTTTGAGTGAAACAGTTTATTATATATGCTAATCAGAGGGTGAATAGAGGAAAGGGTAAAATGGCATTAGGAATCTGAAGCAAACATGAATGTCAACATCATCAGAGATTTGTGGTAAATCGAATTAGTTTTCTTTTTTCATGGAAGTGTTAGTGATTTGGGTAGGTGTTTTTTTTCTTTTTTCATTTGATTGTTATTTTTTGATTAAAGTTAATGTTTGAAAAATAAAAAGTTAATGTTTGGAAAATAAGAATAAAAATCTTTAAGAGGCATTAGTAATGGAAATATTTACAGCAGTAAAACTTTTACTTTGTGATGGAAGACTGTTAAGTTAGAAGAAAGACTGTAGACACTGGCTACCTGTTGTTCACCATAACTGTACCATATTAATTATAACTCACATAATGGCTGTACAGGTAGTCCAGTAGAATAAGAAAGGTGCACCATGCATGGCCCTGCATGGTTTGTAAAACAGAATCTGGTTTATAATAAAATGTTTTGAGCATATAAAACAAGGAAGTTCCTCATTATAATCTGCTTGTAATGCTACATCTGCACACAACAACTCTGTTGATCTGTGCCCTGTGACCTGTTTACTAATGTAGTGCATCACCAGTATGAACAGCAATGGGCTTAGAGCCGGACCGTAATGCACACACATTCCCTCTGGGAACTTCTCTGGGAGTCCAAACACTGTTTGTATTTGTGCCATTGAGTCCTTGTATAGAGCCTGAACTAATTCTGCCAATGTTTTTAGGACTTCAAAACATCACAGGGCTGCCCAAATCAGCCTTCTTAGGAACTAGTCACATTCTTTGTCCAAGATGAGGGATGCTAACTTGGGATTTTTTCTTCATCTCTAGCTTCTCCTCCACTATCTGTCTCATTATAAACATTGTGTTGGCAGTGCTACATCCTGATTTGAATCCAAAGTGCTCATCTAATTTCTACTACTCTGCATATTCACTTATCTCCTTCAGCACTTTCATGCACTGTGATAGGAGTTTGATACCTCTGTACCGCTCATAGTTGTGAATATTCCTTGTTTTTGGACAGTGGTACTAGAATTCTTTTAATTCAGCTATCCACGATTCGTCTTTTTCTCTGTTCTGCTGTGATTACCTCCAGGAGCCATTTCTGCACTAATTCACCCAATATTTTAGTCATATCTGTTTTGACCTGATCTAAGCCTCTTGTTTTCCCTAACTTGAGTTTCCTTGGTGCTCTTCTTATTCTTTCTAGTGTGGCCTCATCTTCCTCTTTCACCATAGACTATATATGGAACAGTACAGCTCCAGGGAGGGTAGTTCTTCATGCAGAAGCTGATGGAATTACTGCTTCCATCTGTCCATCTACCTTTGATGTCCTGTTGAATGGTTGACACATAGTTACCGGCATCCCTTAAGAATGGTGTCTGATGACAATCTTCTTTACCATTCTTTCTTAGTCTTGCAACTTGGTAAGAGTTTCTTTGTGTCATCTACCAAGTCACTTTCCAGAAGCAGACAGACTGCCTCTGATGCCTTGTTATTTACTAGTGCAACTGCTCTGTTAGCTTCTTTGTTAGCTGCCCAGTGTTCCTTCTTAGCCTGGTTCATGTTTTACATCTCCTACTTTTTCTTGCTCTGTCTTTCTTTTGATAACTTCCTGGACTTCTGCATTCTACCACCAGCGTTCCTTATCTACATTACTTCTATACCTGGCTTGGAAGCATATTTGCTCTGTAGTGTTCTCACATATGTTGTTTTGAGATGCTCCCATTCTTCTTTGACTCCACCTATTTCTTCTCCTCCTTGATGTGCTAGACCCCTGAGTATTTCATGAACTCTTGTGCTTTCCTGCCAGTCAGCTTACTGGTCTTCAGACCAGTATCGGTTGACCTTAGAGCCTTCCCTGACCACTGCTGACAGTGTCCACCAGTGTGCTGATGGTTTCACTGGGGATGGCTTTGTAATTGCTGCTTCTACTCCAGTGCCCTTTCCTTACTAGAAGAAAACCTACCTGAGCTACATATTAGCCAGTTTTGTATATATTGTGATTGTCTCTCTTACTGAACCGTGCATTGGCCACCATCTAGCCATTTGCCATATAGAAGACTAGAATGACATTGAATCTTTATTCCTGTTGCCCCACCCATGTGGACCCCGGTAGTCCTCATATCCTGTTCTGTGTGTCCCGGGATGAGCATTCAGGCCTCCATTATCAACACCAACTCTTGTTGTCTTGCTTTATATAACAGGTCCTGTAACTGTTGCCTACAGACACTCTTTTCCTCATCATCACAAGCTTGCTATGGAGCACAGGCTGGGATATAGTACTGGACTACTTAATTTTGCCTCTCTGTAAGTGAACTGATACTTTCCCTTTAAAATAGGATACTTGGCCATCAGATTCTCTAAATTAATTTTGAAGGTCTTGGTTTTGGATCACTTAATCTTGTATCCTAACAGTTTACAAAATTTTAACAACTGCTCAAACTTCTAAGGTCAGTTGTATACATACAACAATAATTTAAACACATAACTCTAAATCATTTGGGCTATTATAGGGTCCCACTGGAGCCTCCTCTCCTTGTGGAGCTCAGGGTAAAGAAAAACGAAAAACTAGCAGCAGTAACAGCTCATACCCTATTCTGGCCATCTTATATATAAGAAATGGTTGATATAACTTAGAGCTTATCTTTACTTTTGTACATGTTCTCTTATATAACGATTCCAGCAACTTAACAATTTCACCCAGAAAATTCCTTACTGTAAGTACAGCAAATAAATATATCCACTTTACCCTGTTAAATGCTTTGATTCTGCATCAAAATTTATCAGTAACAACTTATTTTATTTATTTTATTTATTGCATTTGTTTACCGGGAAAGTCCACTGGGCCTAAAAGAGCCCATTTTCAATGGAGGCCGGGGAGAAAAGCTCTAATGAGATACAGAAAAAAATATAAACATTAATTACTACAGAAGTAGAAACAGTGTTATATATAGTAAATGTTGGAACATACACAGAATATATACATAAAAGCAGGAATCTAGTTTGTTCAATTACAGTAATATATACAGAAAATATACATTAAAGGAGAATTCAGAGTGGTATAAACAGAGATAAATTAATCAGTATTATTGTACCAGTATCAACAAGTGAAGATAAAAATAAATATGGGGAAAGTATCATCAGTCACTAGTAGCATAAGACAGTTTCAGTGCCTCTTCCCCATCATCCTCTATTTTTATAAGATTATCTGCTGTACTATGCTCCAGTACATCCCCAGTCTGATATAAATATATCACCAACAGCAAGCACCTATTAAACCTCTTTTCTGTTATATAGGTAAGTATCTTGTTGTTGCATTTGGGTATGGGAATTGGTTGTATAAGCCAACCAAGGTATCAATTTTCATGAGATTGGTTCCACCTTGCCAGTACCCAACCTTAGGCCTCGCCTCCCTTTTCAAGGAGGGTCAGGTCAGTCATAACAAGGATGAATTTATTAATACCGATCCAGCTTTCCGGCTTCTTTTTAATGGCAGCCAGTGTGTCACATTCCTTATCTTGAAGAGGAAGTTTGTTCCAGATAAGGGGTAGGTTCTGCATATCAAATCCATCCTTCCTTCTTGTCTTATTTATTTATTGGAGTAAATTTAGATCTGTGGCCCTAGTGTTAGCTGGACTGCTTTATTTTTTGGAGGTATAAGACTTCTTGGACTACTGGATCCTATATAGCCCAATATGCAAGTCATGGGTTGACCCTGAGGATTCTATATGAAACCAAAAATAGAGATAAAGTCTCCAATCTTTCTTAGTAGTTCAGGTCTTTAAGCCCACAATGTTTTTAGTTATGAACCTCTGGGGTCTTTCCAATTGCTTGATATGTTAACACTTAGTAAAGTATGTCCCAAAGGGTGCTTTGTACTCAGTGATGGGTCTAATCAGTGCAGAGTACAAGGATGTGAGAACTTCTTTTGATATGGAAGAAATAACTTTTACTGTGAGTTAGGCAAGGTAAAAGGATTTCCTAACCACCATTGCACTGTCGTGGTCAAACATGGAGGAGCTATCCACCCAAGTACGTACATCTAGCACTACCTTTTCATTTTGAAGGGTTGTGTTATCTATTCTATAAGCCAGAGTTAGGAGGTGCTTACTAAATGCTACAATGTTGCACTTTTTGGCATTGAGTTAGGGCCCATGTTTTGTACACCAGCTATTGATAACTGTAAGTTCCTGATGGAATGCCTGTATGTCAGAGAACATGATGATGACTACCAGATTTCAATCATCAGGGAACTTTGTTAACCAGAGATTCTCATTTGATAAGTGGAGATCTGAGAAGTAGACACTGAATAGCAGAGGCTGCAGCACAGATCCCTGAGGAGCTCAACTAGTCACCTTCCTGCACTCAGAGGATGCACCTTTACGTTTACTTTGTGAATCCCATCCACAAGCCAGCTGGCTAGTCACCTAACCACATATGGGTCAATTCAGAGCTTCTTCAGCTTGTTTATTATATTTGCATGTGGTGCAATATTCAATGCCTTGACAAGGTCAAGGTATACTGTATGAACAGCTTGACCGCAGTCTATGACCTGAGTAACCCTCTCACAGAACTTCACAAGGTTTAGTAGACATAATCCATCCCTGAGAAAGCCAAACTGCTGGGGTTCGAATCTGATTAAGATTTTTAATATCAATGTTAATTAGGTCAGTTATGATATGTTTCATGGCTTTGCATATACGACTCATTAGGCTGAGAGGTCTGTAATTCTTGGGGCAGTAGTGGGCCATCCATTGTGGAATGGCATCACAACAGCTGGGCACCACTCCAGTGAGACAAAGACAGTTGCTAGGCTCAGGTTATAGAATTTGAAGAGTGGACCTGCAAGTTCTTATTTACTGTCATTAATTAAGCAACCAGATGTGAGGTATTCTTCATTTTGAAGAGTACCTTCTGTACACCTTCTGATGCTTAGGCAACTGTCTAGCATTCTCACTTTCTTGAATTTAGACATTAAAAAGAGGTAGTTCTAGTTAGTTCCAATCCCCACAACATTGGTCCCCATGCCTATGTAGTTGATGCACATAACTTCATTTCTGACACTTTTAACTCTGAGGCCCTTGGAGTCAGGCAAGTCCTGGCTTGGACTGCTTGATGCTGGGTCTTTGCTACTGTCTTCGGCCCCAACACACATAGGATATTTTTTAGTGTTGGACTTCATAGCCTTTGAACTGTTGACTTTGGCCTCTAGTATGGACCCATCTGGTTTCTCAGCTCTGAGGACTCAACCTTTAACTTCAGTGAGTTCTACTTTGGTAGAGGTAAGCTCAACTCTGAAGTTGGATTCCCAGGTACCAACAGATTCCAGATCTGAGTTCAAAGTTAAGGACACTAGAATAACAAGCTTTGCATTAGCAAGCATTTCCTAAAGGATACAAAGTCTGAAACTCATGTACCTTTCATTATTTAGTAATGCCAGTCGACAACAAATTGCCAGGAAACCACAAATTTTATGCTGAACAGATAAAAATACATTTTAGGCAAAACCAAAAATAATGTGAGAAAAAGTCCAAAAGGGATATTTTAAAATATTATTTTATCTGCTTGTTAAACTAATGTAAACTGACTGAACAAAGTGTCCAAGACCCAATAGGGGCACTTTAATTGTTAGACCAGGTAAATCTACTGGACAAAGTGTGTCTTTACATGGGTGTCCTGTGAGCACTGCCTGGTTAGGTGACTTGTTCAAGGTCACACCTGCATAGTAGGCACATGACGGCAGCAGGAATCAAATGCTGTACTTTTGATACAGGATGCAGTTGGTTCAGAGCTTAAAGCCTTAATCTTTGGCACTAATGACCAGACAATGTTGGCTCAATTAAAAAGATAGCAGTACTACAGGTGTATCAACATGCATGTTCTGAAAAATAGGAACTACGAAATTCTAATGACTGGCATTATTAAGTGACTGTAATCCTCAGTGATTACCAGAAAGTGAAGAATTTAATGAGAGAGAGGGCAAAAATATGAAGCAAAATTAGGAACATTCTGCAACTTTAATGACAGATAAGAGGCAAGGCTTTGCCCTCTGACATGCACACAAAATACTCACATACACACACACACACACAAACACACACACACACACACACACACACACACACACACACACACACACACACACACACACAGGTGGTCCATTTTGAGTGTGACAAGCTCCAAAAACAGCACCAGTGAAAGAGAAGAAATCAGAGCTATCTAATGTCATCTCGGAGCAGTGGAGTTGATCCAGATTTAGAAGTTAAAATCAGAGCACTCTTCCAAATATGGAGTGGTTGAGAGGTATGCATACACCCCAAATCCTCTATCTAGCTAGCACTCCAGGAAGCACTCTGACATTAGGTCTTCTAATAAATGGTTGCTGGCACACATTCCTGCCTTTACTGGTACCTTGAGAGATGATCAGAGCAACTGTGAGCGACCAGTAAATGCTATTTGTAGAGTCCTGATGGAATTAGGTTAAAGACATCAAAAGAGGTAATCCATGAACTAATAGCGCTGGTGACTACCAGTTTATTCAGGTCTTACTAGCATGGTAAGTTTATGTAAGGGCATTAAAGAGAGAAGATGCAATTCCCCTTCATGACATGGAAGCAGTAAGCTTTATATCTGACAGTTTAGCTCAGTGATCATGAAAGTTTATGTTCCTTCTTCTAATATAACAGCTGCTGAGCAGCCAGTTAAGTGAGGTGCATACTCAGAGGTGGACTGAGTGCTGTACCATGTGAACATGAGGTCCTTGATTTGAGAACTGCACCTGCAGGCGAGGAAAAATTGGGGAACGTGGCCTAAGGTTTAACAACTCATAATTTAAAACAGTATCAGAATTTAATCAGTAACTTCAACAGTCTATGAGTTGATTCCATGGATGTCAGCCTGTATGACATATTAGTTAGACAGCTGAAAGCAGATGGCATTAGCAAGCAGAATCTATTTTTTTCTAATCATGGGTTTACTTAGTAGAAGAGTAGAGCATTTATTACAGGTTCAATTTCTTTATAATACTGTATATAAATAGCAAAATAAAAGAAAGGGAAAGTGTTTCATTAAAGAGTTATGGCCAAGACTCAGAAACCCATAAAGCACTGCTCAAACCTGTTTTATCAGGATAGAGTAGTGCATTCTGTAGCAGTAATCTAAAGACTGCTGTAGCACTGCAGTGCCAAGAAGGGTGTAGTTTGTAGGGTCAGTCATACTGGAGAAAGATGCATGGAATATGACAGGCTTGGGCTTCAGTGATTGCACATTAGCTATGTGCACTTCCTTAAAGCTTTCACTGGGAATGGAGCAGTGCAGTATTACCATTTCAAATAAAAGCTCTTCTACACTATTTTGGGAGTAAAGTAATAAAAGTGTACCCCATCTACTGACAGAGAACACCTAATGATGTCTATGGCAGGAGGTGGTATGTTAGTACTACAACAGTAAGCACTGCAATGTGTGTGTGTATGTGTGTGTCTGTGGGGGGCATAATTGCAGGTTTGTGTGCAACAGCGTTATATGAGTTGGCAGAGGAAACACTAGCACAGTTCCTTCTACCTGCACAATGTTCAGTACAGAGACATGGTGATGCAAAAAGTTCAGTACAGAGACATGGTGATGCACAATGCTCAGTACAGAGACATGGTGATGTACAATGTTCAGTACAGAGACATGGTGATGTACAATGTTCAGTACAGAGAAATGGTAATGCACAATGTTCAGTACAGAGACATGGTGATGTACAATGTTCAGTACAGAGACATGGTGATGCACAATGTTCAGTACAGAGACATGGTGATGTACAATGTTCAGTACAGAGAAATGGCAATGCACAATGTTCAGTACAGAGACATGGTGATGTACAATGTTCAGTACAGAGACATGGTGATGTACAATGTTCAGTACAGAGACATGGTGATGTATAATGTTCAGTACAGAGACGTGGTGATGTACAATGTTCAGTACAGAGACATGGTGATGTCTCACTAGTGAGCTGCTTCTGTGCAATACGGCTTGAAGTCAGCAGTGCTATTAAGGATCCCATTGCAGCTCTAATACTGCCACTGCAATATTTGTTTCTCAGTCATGTCCAATACAATGATTTGCAGCAATAGTAAGGCTACTGCACAAGGAGAGCTGAAAGGATGAAAAAAAAGAATTTGTAAGTGTGCAGGATTAAGCAGAAAATGAATAAGCAGAGAAGGGCTAAGTCAGTGCAGACAAGGGATTAGTGTAGAGCAGTGCAACTCAATACGGCTAGCAAATAAAAGTGTTGGTGAAGTTGCACAATAGCTTAGCTCAGATGGTTAAGGTCAAAGCTGCTAATGAGTCTTATTCTGTAGTCCTGGGTTTGATACTTTCGATTTCCACTTGCTCATCCATAAAGGTCTGCTAAGCATCATTACATTTTTTCATCCATGTTTTGACATTAACTACTTTTTGAACTAAATGTTGTAGCATATTCTTGCATCTGCAAATATGTATATATATTTGTTTTTAACAGATCCTTGTATCTGTAAATGTGTTTTTTCATTTCCTATGTGATCCCCTTCATCCAGCCTGTGCCTGCAAATGATCCATTTAAATCACTGCCCCACCGTGGTAAACAAATATAAATAAATAAACATCTCTGCCTTCATTTCTTCATCCTGCTATACTGCTTTCCATTATCCTGTTCCTTAGGAAAACTTTCTTTAAGAAACCCTTGTATTTCTATATGAATCCATTCCTACAGAATAACTTAAATAGTTCATAATGATAACATGCCAACTTATCTGTCAATTCAACAGCAGCAATTAGTGACACCATCCCAGGGATTCAAAAAAAAACCCTATTGCTCATGTTAAGGACTCAGAGATACATTTTATTTGTCACAATCAGGAAGGATATTATCAAGTAATTTGCATGTCTCTGAATTGCAGTTAACTATCACAATCAGCACTTCTTGCAGAAGTTAACAGAGGAGTCAGATGCATCATGTTAGCACAAGCACCCCTCCATTCCCTCTCTCACACAAATGCAAGCAATAAAACACCCACCCACACACACACAAACACACACCCATCTAACCTACCCCTTCATTACCATCACCCCCACTGCAACCTCCCAGGCAGACACACACTCTCACTCACACAAACTCATAAATAGAGCCCTTCACATACACATACATCCTAATACTACTTGACCACTAAACTCCCCAGTGCTTACTTTGACTACAATGGATAAATATGGCCTTTAGGGCATGTTTATTACCACTAGCGAACAGGAGCAGCAGTGCTAATTTTCTCAGCATTGCTCAGCTGCATAAATGCCTTTCCAAGTGCAGTTCCAGAAGACAGTACATTGCTAATTAAGATATACCACTCCTCTGGAATGCCTCATTAACATCTAGCATAGGTGCAGAGATAGCAAAAGCACTTTGGTAGGGCTGCCTCTGATTACAAAAAAGTTACTGTAAGGTGTACATGAGCTGTGCACCTCACAGTAATGTACACCTCCTTGTAACTTTTCTGAATTCAGCCTCATGTCTGTTCTGTGTTATTATATGAATCCATACCCACCAACATTCCTACAGTGACTCAGTGAACAGTTGCCATCATTTGTATATTTTACCAGGCAAGTAGAGAACAAACATGGATTGCCAGGTTTTTCTTCAAGATCACGCACTCACTGCACACACACTTAGAAGAATTTAAAATCACCAGTCAGCCTATTACATGCCTTTTGGGAAGAGGGGGAAAAGCAGAGAACACCCACACAAATACAAGAAGGACATGTTGACTTTGGACATATGGCACCACAACTGAGAATTGAATCAGAGAACTTCTTGGATTTAGATAACAGTGCTATCCACTGCACCACTGTTCTGTTTCAATGGTTGTAAATACAGTCATGGCAATAATTTAAATGCTAACATGTTTTCTTGCAAGAATATAACTTAATGCAACTTTATATACAAGCCAACTTAGAATTCTTATGTTTTTGTTAAATATTGACATATATTAAACTCATACAATGTATGCATGGTGATAAACTGCAACCGTGAACCACTGGATATGTTCCTGGGTATCTGAGCATTTTCTCTGACTGCATTCTAATGATGTGCTGTTTTACACAGTGGGACATTTCTAGAAAGATAGAAAGAAAGAGAACAGGAATGAAGTTGCTTTCTTTTGACAATACTCAAAGGCCTCTTTTTATAAGGAAAGCTATATATTTAACAGTACGCAATTCTAAACAAGTTAATCACCCTTGAAAAACTAACGTTTGGGCCTTCTGAATTTTACCTTGTTGCAAAAAAGTTTAGTAAATACATTAAGCCATGCATATCAAAGCACATTAATGCTACACTCAGAAGTTGCCAACTACCTGTAGTTGAAGCATCTAGTGTCTGCTACAGTCTCTTCTTCATAATGCATAACATCAGGAACACCCTAGGCATTTTTTTTTCTTTTTGCACTGTTCTGCGTGGGACAGATGCCTTTTTTTTTGCTTGAACTTTAGAGACCATGTGTTCATCACCAAAAACAGTGGCTTAACACTTGTGAGCAATTATGCAAACCTCATCCACCAATTGTATTGTTCCTTCTGTACAACCTCATTTTTGGGTAGACATACTATTTTTGTTAGTGCTGATTGGCTGGTGGTGTTATTTATTCTGTGTACCACATTTTATGTCAAAAACATAACATAGCCCACATATGTGTCTTTAAAGTTTCTTTCCTTGCCTCCTGTACATACAATTGCATACAATAAAGTTGCTAGATTTGCTGTAAATCATCCCTACTCCTCCCACCACTGTCTGGCCCTACAGCAACGTCACTGGCTTGAACTCCCACATCAACTTACTCTCATTCAACTCCAAACTTCTCACTCCCTTCTCAATAACCCCACTACCTACCCATCACTTTCCAAACTTCTGTCCTATTACACCCCCAATCATCCTCTTTGCAGTTCCAACCATCTCTTACTACTGACCTATAAACCCTGTAAAAATATAGGCGAAAACCTTTATAAATACTCTGTCTCTTATAGCTGGAACTAACTCCCATTACATATCAGAAGTATAAGTCATGCCAACAACTTTAAAAAGACCCTGAAAGATCACCTGCTTAACTCCAAGATCTGTCACTCCAATCATCCCATTTAACCTCCCATATACCTCTGTCTATTCACATCCTATAACCTTTACTTAGGAAATGTCTTGGCAATACTTCTAATTTTTGTAAATATTAGAATATGCTAGCTTTTCAGCACTGTATCTAAACTGTTTGCATAGTGGATATAAAAATAAAAAAAAATACACACCCCTGTTAAAATGCCATGTTTTGTGATATAAAAAATGAGACCACAATAAATCATTTAAAAGCTTTTCCCACCTTTAAATTGACCTAAAACCTGTACAATTCAATTGAAAAACAAACAAATGTATTAGGAGAAAAAAATATAAAATATAAAAAATTAAAAAATGTACAATACGCTGGTTGCATAAGTGTGCACACCCTTGAACTAATACTTTGTTGTGTGTGCACACCCTTAAACTAATACTATGTTGAAGCACCTTTTGATTTAATTACAGCATTCAGTCTTCTTGGGTACATACCTGCCATCAATTAAAGAGACTCTGATTAACCCCAAATAAAGTTCAGCTGTCCTAGTAAGATTTTTCTGACGTACTCAGTTGACTGCTACAGCAAAAGCCATGGTTCACAGAGAGCTTACAAAGCATCAAAGGGATCTCATTGTTGAAAGGTATCAGTCAGGACAAGAGTACAAACAGCATTGGATATACCATGGAACACAGTACAGTCATTAAAAAGTGGAGAAAATATGGGACAACAGTGATGTTGCAAAGAACTGGACGTCCCTTGAACATTGATGAAAAAACAAGATGAAAACTGGTCAGGGAGGCTGCCAAGAGACCTACAGCAACACTGAAGGAGCTACAGGAATTTCTGACAAGTACTGGTTGTGTACTACATGTGACAATAATCTCCAGTATTCCCCATATGTCTGGACTATGGGGTAGGGTTGCAAGACAGAAGCCTTTTCTTACACAGAAAATCATCCAGGCCCAGCAAAAATTTGCAAAACAATATATCAAGTCTCCCAAAAGCATATGGGAAAATGTGTTATAGTCTGATGAGACCAAAGTTGAATTTTTTGGCCACAATGCTAAAAGGTGCATTTGGCGCAAAAACAACAGTGTGCATCACCAAAAGAACACCATCCCCACAATGAAGCATTGTGGTGGCAGTATAATGCTTTGGTGTTGCTTTTCTTCAGCTGGAACTAGGGCTTTAGTCAAGGTGGAGGGAATTATGAACAGTTCCAAATACCAGTCAGTTGTGGCCCAAACCCTTCAGGCATCTATTAGAAAGCTGAAGATGAAGAGGAATTTCACCTTTCAACATGACAATGACCCCAAGCATACATCCAAATCAACAAAAGAATGGCTTCACCAGAAGAAAATTGAAGTTTTGAAATCGCCCAGCCAGAGCCCTGACCTAAATCCAATAGAAAATCTTTGGGGTGAACTGAAGAGGGCTGTGCACAAGAGATGCCCTCACAATCTGACAGATTTGGGGCACTTTTGCAAGGAAGAGTGAGCAAATATTGACAAGTCAAGATGTGCCATAGTGATAGACTCCTACCCAAGAAGACTGAATGGTGTAATTAAATCAAAATGCGCTTCTACAAAGTATTAGTTTAAGAGTGTGCACACACAACAATGTATTGGTTTAAGGGTGTGCACACTTATGCAACCAGTGTATTGTACATTTTTTATTTTTTATATTTTTTCCTCTAACATATTTGTTTGTTTTTCCATTGAATTGTACAGGTTATCGGTCACATTAAAGGTGGAAAAGTTTTGAAATGATTTATTGTGGTCTCATTTTTTATATCACAAAAACCTGGCATTTTAACAGGGGTGTGTAAACTTTTTATATCCATTGTATGTTTATATTTTTAGTACTCACACTTTCTTATGTGACACCTATAAGTTGTTCTGTATACCAACATTTCAGTTTGTATAATGTTTCTTGTACTTTTTATTGCTGTAGATGTTATTGGAGCTTTTCTCCTTGGGTCTCCACTGAAAAGGTTTTTTTTTTTTTTTTTTTTGGTAGCTCAGCTGGATCAACCTGGTTAACAAATAAAATAGTGAAGTTATAATCTCCACTGCTGTTACCCTAACATGAATCAGCAAACATTAGATTTAATTACTTAGTGTTAGCAAGATGTGAACGCATTCATCCTATGTTAAATGTTTGGTTTGACACATTGGTATTCATTGTAAACCAGAATGAAAACATGGTGTTTAAACTCACTTGTGAAACACTTGCCATTTTTTCCTATGATGTGTGATTCACTCATAAGTCATATTTCCATAAAGCTGTCATGCTTTTGAACAATGCTGTAATAATCCAGAGTGACTACTTAATTTCCTTATATAAATTTAAAATAACTTATGGGCATTCTGACAGTTAACATCATCTTCTTACAAGACAGCCTCACACTGAATTAGTATATCTGTTCACAGTAACATTTTACAGTTTCTTTTAGATATGTATAAAAACTTAAATTTTTCCTGCCATATCTAAATGGGTTATTTCTTCAAGACATCAGCCTGTGCTTAACATTATAATATCTATATGTGTATTATTTATTAATTGCTAAAATTAAACTTTATACTATTTCCTCTTCTGCTAAATTTAACAGGAAAGGTCATGATGAAGGTAGGATAGATTATGATAACACAGAATCATTGTAACACAAAAGCCAGTCATTGTTGCCAATGTAGCTGCCTAGTCTGCTATGTTCCTAACTCACATTGTTGCCAATGTAGCTGCCTAGTCTGCTATGTTCCTAACTCACACAGCTGTGGATCATTGTTCCCTTCTATTTCCAGTTGTTTGTGGATTTTATTTATAAAGTGGGGTTGCATCATTTATTATTACACTGAGCTCCAGTACTTTTTATTTCCATTACTCACCAGACAATATTTCTTTTTTTCTTTTCTCAGGTGTCCTATGCAACTTTCTAAGGAAGTACTTGCATATATTGATATTTAATCTTTGTCCATGCATATTCATATAATACAGTGACTAATTTTGTAACTTTGTGATTGCAAAGATTTGTAAATTGATATTGTCTAGTGTGTAGCAGCTATAATGGGAGGTATAGAATGAAAATCATTCATTGGGAGACATGAAGTTTGTAGCTGAATGATGGTGGGAAGGAAAGGCTAAACTGAATGTATTACATGGAGATGGTAATATTGTCTTCTAGTGGAAGGGGGGAGGTGTTAATAAGACCACACCATTCATAAATTAAAGCTTCTGAAAGACTCAAGCCTGGTAATCAGAGGAGAACACCGTGGATAAAATGAATATATGACTGTTATTTCATTTGGCTCAGAGGCATCATGTGACATTAGCTTTAGATCTGAACTAATAACACAATGTGTCATTAGGAACTTTGGACAGGAGTAAAAGAAAGCACATTGTAGTTAGTTTTCTGCCTATCATTTAATTTCATCAGTATTAAAATTGGTGATTTTGGTTAGAAATGAATGACTACATGAATAAAAGTGGCATTATACAGGTGCAGTCAAGACAATGTGCTATTATTAATTACTACCATTAGCAAACTGGAGCTCACTGACCAGAGAAACCAATGTTTGTATTTGTTAAAAATTGTAAATGGAAAATTTGATAGACTTTGAAAGTCGGATTTATGTGCTGTGATAGGTGTTGGGATACAGATGCTTGGTTTGTTACTGAGGCTAATCCCAATACTGTTTCATATGGGAGGGAGGCACTTGAAATCCTAGATTCAATCAATTAAATCCAAACAGGAAGAAGAACAAGAGTTTGAAGCCCAAAGGAGGCAGATGTTTAGGGTTCTAAGAAAGTGGATACTGGATTTGTCATCATTGTCAAAAACATGACAGTTAAGAAAGTTGAAGCAAAATAAAAAGAAGGGATGAGTACATAAAAAATAGCTTTACGAAAGAAAAGAACACCAGTGAAGTCTCGCAGAGGACAAGAGGAAGAATCAACGGCATACAGAGTTAAGTAAGAAGAAATGAAAAAAGGAAATATAAAACCTACACTTTATTCTAAATTGTGCAGATTGCTAGACATTATTGTCTTTAATGTCATAAGTGTGAAGAGTTATTTATTTAATTATTTTTTTCCCATTGATTACTGGGAAAGTTCAACTGGGTAAAGCCCCTTTCCAGAGTTGACCCAAGGATAAAAGATTCACATTACATACACATGAATGAGCCAACAGTAAAACTACTATGTAATTCTCAGGACTATATAATTTTTACAGATGATCACCACGTTACGTAAAGTCTGTAGCATTTACAGCATGTTAAGTTGAGACATATCCACTGAACATAGTATATACAGCATACAATGTTGACACATCAAGCATTATTTTACACTGTACATATATATATATATATATATATATATATATATATATATATATATATATATACATATATATATATATTTCCAATGGAATTTTACAAACAGCATATAAAGCCCATGCCTAGTTTATTCAAACAGTTAAATTTACTTGTGATATGCAACAGTAAGATTGCTTTACTGGAAGTGTGATACTTTTGTAATATTTGTTTAATCTGACTGCATAAGAAGGATACTTAGTATCATGTTGGTACAAGGGTAGGACTGTTGTTTGGGTCCAGAGAATGCCTTAAAAGCTGAATTTCAGATTTTATTGGATGTTATCTTTGTGCTCCAAAGTGAATAGGCATGATGGGCGAAGGATTAAGATGAAGAAAAGTGTTAAATAGAAGTATGCTTTTAGCACAATACAGTTTGGGCTTTGAATCACAGCTGTGGAGAAGAATGTGAAAGAATAGTCACTGTAATTGGAACAGTGCATTTGGTGTCCAATTCTAACTTTTTTACTCAAATGATGTATTTTTATTATCACATTAATAAGAAATATCTGGGAGAATGTTGGGATACAACAAACGTTCAGGACGGTGTGAAAAAAATGTTTAGCCATTTAGAGGAGGAATTTGGGAATTTGGGTTTAAGCGGTTAAGAGGAACAGCATGAGAATTTACATTAACTAAATAAAGCTAATACTAACCTGCAGATTCAGAAACAAAATGACTGATCGCGGCAAAGCCAGTACTGTTTAAAATGCATGCATGATCAGCCCTGAGGCTTGCTAACAATGCATGTGGTCAGGCCACCACGTGTAACAAGGAGTTACTCATTGCAGCCATTGTAGTGACCCACAAGATTGGTTAGACCAGCTCATGGCCATAGTAGCATACAAGTAACTGCTGTAAACATTGATCGAGCTCAAGCATCTAGGGTAGTTGCAATGAAACCATACACACATATGGTGTTGTCGATGTGCTGATCTAGTGTAGCTGAAGCATGCAGATATGCAGAGAAACGTCTTCTAGAAGGAAGAGAAGTATGCCTAAGAGTGGTGGTAGTAGAGTCACAGAAACAAGCAAAAATGTGCAGAAGACTGCAAAGGAAGGAGATCACTAAATCCGGGCTGCAGAACAAAACAGAAAAAGGGCTATGAGGCATATGCACAGATATCAATCTGAAATATTTGAAGTACTTGAGCTTAGAAAATGTGAAACATAACTAGGATAGGAGGTGTTGCAATGGGAGCAGCCTGTGCCACTGTATATGCAAATTTAGTTCTACACAAATGGGAACATACATATATTTTTGGCACAGAATGGGCAAGGAATATTAAACATTATGTCAGATTTTTGGATGACATTTGCCTTATATGGAGTGGTTCTAGGACTAAGGTTGAAGAATTTATTAAGTACATTAATTCTACTACTTCTTTTTTAACCTTTACACACACACTGAGCTTGGATAACCTTGATTATTTGGATGTGCATTTGGCTAAGGACAATGTTAATAACAGATTTAATTCTAGAGTGTATAGGAAACCCACTTATTCAAATGCATTACTACATTTTCAAAGTAATCATCCTGAGTATCAGAAAAGAGGAATAGTTAAGGGGCAATTTATTCGTGCCTCTAGAATGTGCAATACACCACAAATGTTTGTGGAAGAAATCAATTTCTTAAAGGATAGATTTCTGGAAAGAGGGTATCCAAGCCCATTGATTGATGAATTAGCAATGGAAATTTCAACCAATAGGAAAACAAAATATCCACATCTGTTAGGCAGTGTAGATACGCCAAACTGTTCCATGAACAGTAGGTTACAAAATTTGGAACAAAAAGGTTATATCCATACTTTTGGCATCAATTATGATGTAGTAGAAAGTAGTGTAAGAAAATACTGGCCAATTTTGAGGTTAGATGATAGGTTGAGTAGTATGATCCCAGAATTTCCTAGATTTATTAGGCATAGGGGCACTAACATAAAAGAAATGTTAGAAATGAATCAAACTAAACAAATGGTGGGTGATGGGAGTAATAAAAAAGAAGGTACATATAAGTGTGGTATGTGTATGCAATGTCCAGCAATATTTAATGGACATAAATTATACATACCATCAAGGAAATTTTTATGCCAACCAAGAGGTTATTGTAACTGTAATACCAAATGTGTTGTTTATTTAGGTATATGCACCAAATGTAAAAGTTTTTATATAGGAAAGACCGAGAGAACTTTAAGAAGACGCATGTATGAGCATTATTATGACATAAGTAGGAAAAAAGAAACTAATGCTTTTTACAGACACTCTCTTTTTTGTCCCAAGATGGAGATTAAATTCATTATTTTAGATCAGGTAAAAGTAGATGACAGGGGTGGTGACTGGGGGTCTATTTTAGAATATAAAGAATTAATATGGCAGTTAAGATTAGATGCAGGTAGGCGGCCAGGATTAAATGACGCTTGCAGTATTAGCAGCGTTTTGAAGTTAAGGAAGGCAAGGTTATGAATTTATATTTAGGGTATTATTAAGATTTAATTTATATGTATATAAAAATTATTATACATTTTATTTATGGTATTTTATCTAGTTTTGTATGAAATATGTTAATATGATGTATTAAACTTAATAATAGACTTTGCAAACAAAAAGTTAGTTACAAATTTATTAAATAAATAAATGGTAACATTTAAATTCCTTATTTTTATGGGAAGACAAAACATTAAAAATAAAAATGAATGGATATAATTTAAAACATTACAACAATTGATTTTATTTTTACATTTTTTAAGGTAATTTAATGCATATTTTAAATAATGATTTATTGTGGAGCTTCATGTCACTTGTATTTTTACATGTTAACAGACTATGTTAGTAAAAGTTTGGTTAGGAACAACGTCAGTTATAAAAGGTGAAATGAAGGGTTAAATGGAGTTTCTTTCATTAAATTGAATAATTGATTGCATTTTAGTATATATATAGGGTTGGGCAGTTTGAATTGATGTATCTTGAAAAAGCTCAGCATTTCGCTGAGCGAAAGCGCTTGGTGTGACTGTTTGTTTTATTAAAGCAAGAATTTTACTGGATTGGAGCCTTTTATTTTCTGCTTGGGCAGAAGAAGGAATATTAACATTTATTTGGCTTTTTACCTTCTGGACTTCCAGCGCCACCTTCCAGGTCGTGGAATTTTTGTTTTACTGGTACTGTTCACCTTTTGGCGGTTTTTCTAGGATAGGAGGACTACCAACCTACACCAGTCCTAACACCATCAGAGTTTGATCAGAGTACTTGTATTATAATACAAATGTCATGAAAATAATACATATTCAGTCCTGGGGCAATTTCAACTACTTTTAATTACACTCTCCCCAGCACTTCTTCAACGGGGCAAGCCACAGATGCAATCACAGTAAAGGTGTCAGTGAAGCACATAGCAGATGATTGTTAGAATTTTTCAGAAGGAAAGCAAAAAAAAAAAAAAAACAAATACAGACCTCTGGGGATTTGAATTGTTTTCCCACTGTAGTGACATTTTACCAAAAACTGCATTTACAGGGATAGAAGCATTCACACCAAATGTCTCATTGAAGCACAAAGCAGGTGATTATTATACAATTAAACAATGGAAGCAGAAATAAATCCATACCTCAATGAATATGAGCCCATTACCCCTTTAATGATATTTAATCATGCAGTGCATTTACAACATGAGACATAAAAGTAACTGAAGGGCAAGAGTTAGAGAAGCACAAAGCAGGTGATTGTTACACATTTGCAGACTGGAAACATAAAAAATACAGCCCCTGGCAGATCGGAAACCATGGCTCTCTGCACTAAGTATATACCAAGCACTGCATTTATTTACAATGTGAGCCATAAAAGCAATTACGGTAAAGCTGTCAGGAAAGCATGTAGCAGGTGATTGTTACTAGAAAACAGGAAGAACATTGCAAGCAGCAGATTTGAACCCATTACCCTTTTCAGAGACATTTTACCAAATACTGTATTTAAAAGGTGAGCATAGAACCAGTACCTCTAATGCTGTCAGTGAAACACATAGCAGGTGATTGTTGCACATTTACAGACTAGAATCATAAAAATTATAAAAAAACACTCAACTCAGAGGCATTGAACCTCCAACCATTTTCATGTGAGCTCTGCAAATCCCTGAATTAACAAGCTGAACCACAGAAGCAGTCATGCAGACATTTTCAGTGAAGCACTTAGCAGGTGATTTTTGAATATTTACAGAATGGGAGCAGAAAAGTAAAAAAAAATAACCAGATGGAGATTTGAACCTGCAGTTCTTTGAACTGGTACTCTACAAAATCACTTCATTAACAAACTGAGCCTTGACTCCAAATTCAGCTCCAGACAAGTGACAAGTGGAGTGCCTCAGGGTTCAGTCCTGGGACCTCTCTTGTTTGGCATCTACTTCTCTGAAGTACAGGTCAACACTAAGGGACTCTGGCTAACAAAGTTCGCAGATGACTGCAAACTGGGAGCCATTATTGAATCCCCAAATGATCTGGATACTCTACGAAAGGGCCTTACAGAAACAGATGCTTGGTGCCAGAGCCATGGGCTCAAGCTCAATGCCAAGAAATGTATAGTTATCCCCTTTGGGAAAAACATGTACCCATGAATTACCACATAGGTGGCAGTACACTAAACACTGAAAGTGTGATAAGAGACTTAGGGACACAGGTTGACAGTGGTCTCACCTTCAATAACCACATCGCCACAACAGTCAGGAAATCCTTCTATGTGGCACACCTCATCACTAAGGGCTTTTCATCCAGAAAAAAGGAGGTCATTGTCCCACTGTACTCATCCCTCATTAGACCCAGTATAGAATACAATGCCCCATTTGGTATGTACCTCTCAAGACATCTGCAACAACTGGAAAGGCCACAGAAATACCTCACTAAAGGAATCACAGGCCTAAAGCAGATGACCTATGCTGACTGCCTTAAAAAACTCCAGCTATACTCTGTCGCATATCATCTACTCTGAGGCGATCTCTGCTTAACATACAAGGCCATGGCAAACCGGAGCTGTTGGACATGTTACACTTAAGAAATGCCAATCCCTTAGAGCCACAAGCTCCAGGGATCTAAACCTTGCCATCACAATAAACAAAACATGCTACAGGGATAGGGTCCTGACCCAGAAACTCCCCATACTCTGGAATAGACTGCCCATACATGTCAAGCAGAGTGCCTCTTTGGCCCTCTTCAAAAGGAACCTTGATGATTGGATGGGAGAAAGGAAATTCACCCTGAGGATCACGTCAGTCGCCCTGCTAGACAGGGGTCCAGGGAAGTAAATAGTGTGGGAAGAAATAGCCAGGGAATTGTTATGGCTAGGCCTGTATAGGCCCTAGGGCCGATAGCCTAGTACCAACCTATGAACCTATGAACCTATGAGCTTTACAGTATTTCTTATTTGCACAGTGCCACACAATGACAATCAACTCATTTGTATGACAGATGCCAGCAGAGGCCAGTATAGGTAGTACATCACAGTGATTGGATTTAACTGTTGGTATATAGTCACTGGTTATACTTCTCATTGATTGTACATGGCCATCAATGTTGCTCTTCACAGGCCATTGTGCACAGTACAACCACAAAAAGATAAGTGATTTAGAATCCCTTTTGGGGCATGTGTGTGGTGTATTTATATATACATATTTTAACAAGGTTAAAGGTTGGAAATTGGAGTATAGGAAACAGATGTAAAAGGGAAGAAAGTAAAGGGTAGAACAGAAGTTGAGCAAGTAAGGAATGAACAGGATGATGGTGGGGAAGGAGGATTTTTTTTTTTTGTGAGACAGATACCTGTTTTACATACATGAAGAAAGTAAGTTGGGGATATAAGGGAAGTAAGAGGAAGGTAAGAAGGTCAAGTTATGTAACAGGGGAAGCCCAGCATGACTAACAGTGTGCAAGGCAATACAATGAAGGTGGAGAACAAAGTAGTAAAGGACACACCAGGCCAACAGATAGAAGACAAAGGTGAAGGTAGGAGTGCAAGACCAACAGGAGTGGGCATGAACACAAAAAGGAGAGGAACACCAGACTGGGGGTATAAGACTGGTTGTCATTCCCAGTTAGGGGCTTACTCATCATCCTGGATACTATCACCACCAGGCCCTGGCTCAGATGGTGGAGACAGCTCTGGGCAGGGATGCAACTCAATAAGTCACCAGAGCCTGTTCAACATTTATCTAATGCTGACATCCAATCTCCTGTTTATGTTATCCCCCATAATTTCTGCCAGCTGCCACTGGGTGACAAAGAGACAAAGATATCACCTCCACCTGCAATGCTACTGCTGGTACAACTGTACAGCTTTTGGTGCAGGGCTACCTGAAGCAAGTGGTGCAGGCAGGGCAGGAAGCATGGAAGTTAATGTGGCAGGCTGGGACCCAGATATGCTGCAGGCTTCTCATGATAGTGGTGGCACTGCTGCCAACTGTGAAAGACCAACAGGCCCTGCATGTAGGATGGGTGCAGGTCACTGGGTTACTGCATAAAATAGCACCAACACAGCAATTCCTATAAACAGGGCACATAAAAACAAAACTGATGCATCTGCTATGCAGTCAGTATCCCCTATAAGCCCAAAGTCTTAGATGTTGACAATGAGGTGGTACGTCAGGCCCCCCATCTCCATAGCTGACAGCTCTTCACTTCCACACAGCCAACTAGCCCTATCATGACTGTGTCTGGACGGAGATTGCCAGCAATGTGTATGTGGTAGGTGGTTAGGACAGTGGGTATGAAATTGTCCACTGCAGATCCACAGGTATGATCTGTGGTGTCACTCACAGAGCAGAAGCTGTGGCATAGAAATGAAGGACAATAGATGGTGGCCATTGACTGAATCACCTCTTATAGAGACAGTGAAGTTCCTGACCTCACCTAAAGGTAGAATCTTTTTTAATAATTTCTCTACAAATTAATCTTTCATTTATTATAACTTATTCCAAAGCATGTAATTTTAAATCACAATATCTTTCCTCATGTTATTTAAGGATATGATCAACAATTACATTTTCACATTTACAATTCATGTTATTTATGTGTTCTTGAATACACCTTTTTAATCTATCGTTTTTGTTTGTCACATATCACATAATAAAACATCATGAAACCATGATTACTAACTGTAGGCATAAAGTCTGATTTCACTTTCTTAAAATATTATATTCAACACTCTCAATATCACTCGTACATTAACAGAATGAATTATCAGAATCATTGTTATATGACAAACTATTATCGTTCCTATCAAGGCATTTGTTAGAAAAAGAAAAAATATATATGTAAATGTAATTTTTTAACCAGATGATACATTTCTTTCTGAATTGAGTTCCAGTTAGAAACATTAGCTGGAACAATTTTTAAACCAAAAGACAAAACTCTACAGAAAATATTACAAGTGTCCAACCCTGATAAATTAAGTACCAAATTGTCATGAATGCCAAAAAAAAAACCACAAGGGACATCAAAATGCAATTTTTTGAGAGGAGGGCAAAAAGTAAACATAAATGTATTTTTTTTTTAAATTTAACTTCTCACATGCTCCTTCTACTGCCAATCATTAGCAGACCAGAGTTCTGTTGTGGCGACACCTTACCGGGAAAAAGCCGAAAGACAAACAACAACAACAACAACATGCTCCTTCTTTCACAATGGCAAAGTCCTAGTCCTCATTACCCTACTCATTAGCATATCTTATGAAAATTATTTTGTGTCAGGTTTAATGCTCCTGACTGTCACCATCATGATGTTTGCCCTTTCACGGCCTCCCTCTGGTGCCATTGCTGTTCCCTTCCTTCATAGGTGCATCTACTTCTCTGCCCACAGTGTACTCAGTATTCATCACACTTTGATTCCCCACAAATGTTCCATTTCTTTTAGCATTCTGTTTCCTGCATAAAAAAACAGTACATTTACTATAGTCCCCCAAATTATATTCTACTTTTTTCTTTTTATATGTTAAAAGTTGCAACTCCTTCCTTATTTTTTTTTTCATTTATCTCTTTTATCAGGTTTTCTAACCTGAGATAGTTGTGGTTTAGTTTGTTCATACGATTCTTGTATTTCTCTCTCTCTCCCTCTCAGTCTTATTCTTTTTCACCACATTTTATTCAATATACAGATATGTACCCACTCCATTACACATGTAAGTGCTAACAACTGCCATTTATCTGTAAACTTTCTTTTAACAGGATCTTGTTTATCAAATAACATGCTGGGGCTTTTAAATGCTCTTAAGCACCTTCATGGAATATTCATTTCTCCAACATAATAATGTCCAGAAAATTGTCTCATTAGTCAGTAAATGTTCCAGCTTTATCTGATTACTTTTAAGTCTTTCATATAAACATTTGTAGTTGACTTTTTCACCACAAAAATGCATTATACCTAGTTTCTCTCTTAAAAAACAAACTTCCACATGGTATGCAGAGTGTGTGTTTGACAAGGAGAATGTGACCACTGAATCTCCAAGAGACCATGGGTACAGTCACTATGCCTGTAGATATCCAGGCTACATACACATCAGAGAGAGAAGACAGGTTAATGGGTTACTATTGATCAGGGAAGTGTGCTGGGGCTTGTAGATAAATGTCAGAGTTTTCCCCAGAACTCAAGGGCAGGGAGGTCCCCGTACCATTTCTGACACAACATAAAAGCACTTTTTTAGTCACTTCAGCATTCACACATGTTCCTGGAAAGACATGCACTCTTGTACTTCCTTCTCCACCTGTGAAAATGATAACTGTGTCCTGCCCTTGGTACATTGCTTCTTGGGCTGTCTATGTCTGACTTCAGCATAGTCAGCCTATACATGGGTCAACACAGCTGGATGTTGTTTTAGCATGCATTGTTTTTACTGCAGTGTACCTGCATAACTCTTGTTTTCTATGTTGTGATGCTATGTGTAACCTACTACCTCTCTACCAGTGCCATGACATGCTGTGCCTACCTCTGTATGGCCTAATCACTCCCTGCAGCTGACTCCTAATCTCAATCAGCTTCCACTGACTGTTGTGCTAGGAACTGCTGGTCCTGTATGAGTCCACCCTGCTGTAACTGTTTCCTAGGTATAATATGTTGTAACACCACACACAAGGTCAGTATTTTAGCATACATGGCAAAGTCATACTGCAGGGTACCACTAGATAAATCCAGACAGTGAAAGTTTGCGCTCAGCAGCCCAAACACATGATCAATAATGTTTCTGGTTTGTGATAATACACAGTTGTACTCATAGTCTGCCTTTGTGGATTTCTTATGGGTGTCATGAGCCAGAGGTCCAAAGAATATTTGGCATCATCAACAGGATGCCCCTGTGGGAGGTCACCCTTCAGAGACTTTTAGTATAGGTAAAAAAGGATACGAAACCAAACCAAATACGAAACAAAAAGAGGAACCTTGTTTGCAGAAATCACGCCACGTAGTCAAATAAAAAATCCTTAAAGCTTTTATTAGAACAAACCAACAGAGCGTTTTCGCCACGGAATACCGTGGCTTCCTCAGAGATTCACAATTCCAAAAATCAAACACTCCATTTAAAACAGTTAAACCAGGAAGTGACATCTTCCTGTTTCCTGCAAACAACAGCTATATTTAAAGGTACAAAAATCTTAAAATGTCATATACAACCAATAAAGAAATAAAAAAGTATGTACAAAGCAGAAAAGGACTCAACCACTTTGCAGATATATATACAAAAATGTGAAACATGTATATACAAAAAATGTATATATATACAAAAAATGTATATATATACAAAAAATGCAGACGTCATGCAAGTATTTTATGTACATTATAATAAGCACCAATAAAGAGGAAGGTACCACCCCACTTCAAAATATACCTACATCTGTAAAAATACTACACAAAAGTGTAGGTTCCTGAAAAGTCAATAACAATGAAGAATATATGCTTGACTGTAGGGTCAATAAAATGTGAGACCCTTCTATTAAATAAGTCAGCCTAGTTGATCCCTCTGGTCCATAATACATCTATTGACCAAGACACAGGGCTTATGTTTACATTCAGTAAAAATACTAGTTAACTAACCATAATAAAAACAATAATGTACCTTAATCGAGAAGCCTGAAAGTTACCTAAAATAACTTTTCAATTTAAGTACAGGGGCAATATTGCAGTTGCTATTTAGCCCAGGATAGCTAAAAGCGTCTAAACGCAACTGCCATTCCAGCTCACAGTTTTCCAAAATTAAAGAGAAAGGACCACCCCTGATCTTTAAGGGCACGTGGTCAATGGCCATGAAGTGGAAACTGTGGCCTGGGTACAGGGCAATATGCTTAGCCAGTGCGTTGTCTTCTTTACTGGTCCTGATTGCATATAGGTGCTCATACATTCTATCTCGGATATGCCTATCCGTTTTTCCTATGTAGAACGCCTGGCAACAGTTGCACATGGCGATGTAAATAATAGATTTGCTCTCACAATTGAGTGCAAACCTAATAGCATACTTTTTATCCCTTACTTGAAATGTCTCTCCTGTCCGAACGTTATTACAAAACTTACAGAAGCCACATCTAGACATACCTCTCCTTTTATAAAATGTGTCCTGGTGTACATCCCTTTGTAATAGTTCTTTGAGGTTTTTAGATCTTTTGAAAGTAAATCTAGGTTCCAATCCTAGTTTGCCTGCCAGTAAAGCATTAGAAGAGATCAGGCGCCAGTTCTTTCGGACGATGTCCAGGATGCCCTTAGAGTTAGTACTAAAAGTAGTAATAAAACTCAAGGACAAATCAGTGTCTATCCCCCTGGAATTCCTCATATCTCTCACATCGTTACTCGTTGAAAGCATTCTGTGTTCTGTGTTAATACTAGAGTCATAGGGCAGGACATTTTGCTTAAAAAGTAAAGGAGTGTAGAAACCCCTAGTTCTTTTAGAGGTAACTTCCTCTATGAGCTCTAATACCATTTTATCTGGATACCCTCGGTTAATAAACATCTCCCTCAACAAAGAACATTCCTTAGAAAAGTCCACCAATGTACTGCACATTCTTCCTGCCCTCACCAGCTGTCCTTTTACAATAGATCTCTTCTGTTTGTAAGGATGAGAGCTGGTGAAGTGCAGGAAAGAGTTGCAGTAAGTAGTTTTCCTATATACAGTGGACTTAAAAGTCTGTTGGTTAATGTCCTTTGTTAGTTTAACATCGAGGTAATCTATCTCCATGGTAGAAAATTTAAAAGTAAATTTCAAGAACTCAGTAGTGGTACTGATGGTTTCAACAAAGGTTGTGGCTTCTGCTTCCGAACCCCTATACAACAAAAACATGTCGTCCAGGAATCGGGTATAAAATGTGACAGGAGTCATAATGCCAGGGAGCTTTTGTAAAATGTTGGTTTCCCAATACCCCATCACATAGTTTGCCACTCCGGCCCCACAACGGGAGCCCATCGCCACCCCACGTCTCTGTAAAAAGAAGTCACCATCAAATGTAAAATAATTACTGGTTAAAACTATCTCCAGTAATTCAGTGGCCAAATCGACCTCCAATTTAGACGCCCAAAAGCCTGTAACATTAACCCTATCCATTCAACCGCTTCTTGATGCGGTATAGAGGTGTATAGGTCTATGACGTCTATGGTTAGAAAGTTGTCATCATTGTTATATGGTAATTTGCTAACACTATCCAAAAATGTCCATGAGTCCTTACATACACTAGGAATCCCTTTAATATATTTATCCAAAATGTGTGTAATGAGTTTGGAACATGGATAAATAATAGAGGACCTGCTGTCAATCAATGCTCTCATAGGGGGATCACTGATACTTTTATGAATTTTAGGGATCCCGAACATGACGGGGATCTTAGAACAACTGATGTCAATATAGTTGTATGTCTTTACCTCTGTATGGCCTAATCACTCCCTGCAGCTGACTCCTAATCTCAATCAGCTTCCACTGACTGTTGTGCTAGGAACTGCTGGTCCTGTATGAGTCCACCCTGCTGTAACTGTTTCCTAGGTATAATATGTTGTAACACCACACACAAGGTCAGTATTTTAGCATACATGGCAAAGTCATACTGCAGGGTACCACTAGATAAATCCAGACAGTGAAAGTTTGCGCTCAGCAGCCCAAACACATGATCAATAATGTTTCTGGTTTGTGATAATACACAGTTGTACTCATAGTCTGCCTTTGTGGATTTCTTATGGGTGTCATGAGCCAGAGGTCCAAAGAATATTTGGCATCATCAACAGGATGCCCCTGTGGGAGGTCACCCTTCAGAGACTTTTAGTATAGGTCACATATGTTCCCTACGTGTGACTTATGAAATTATCTGGGTGGCTTGCACTGACATTGTAAATGATACCCTGTGCATTACAGTCTACCTGTAAGATGGTGGAGTGATACCCTTTGTGGTTCATACACCTGCTTTCCAGTTCACCCAGTGTGGTTTTATTTCAACGTGGGTCCAGTTTGCCAACGCAATGGTGCACTATTTTGTATATACTAAATGGCTCTATAATAAGTGCAGAGCTGCTAAACAATGGGAAATTTAAGAATATGCTAATGAATTCCATGCTAATTAACCAATCCAAAATGGCAGAGCTATTCAGGCAACTATAAAGTAATCATGTACACTCAGTGTAGCCATTTGCCTTGTACATCAAAACTCTTTGGAATACGACATAATTACACTTAGAAAAAAACAGGTTAAGCTCTGGCTAGGCTTATAAATGCCCTAGGGCAGATAGCCTAGTATGAACCTATGAACCTATACCCCGGGTATCACTTCTGTGTCACTGTTAGACAGAGGCACAGTATACTAACCTCGAAAAAGGGCATAGCAAATTAATTTAAAATGGGTGGCGAAAGCCAAACATACTCTGGCCAGGCTTATAAATGCCCTAGGGCAGATAGCCTAGTATGAACCTATGAACCTATGAACCTAAAGATTGCTTCTGCTATTATTATGCTGTATGTGCAACAGGCTTTAAATCAGAGTGCTATTGCTGCTGCCAGACCTCAGGCAAGAAGAAGGGTGTTTAGACCCCATTTAACGTATCATAAACTGCATGATGCAGAAATTGTTGAGAGATACAGGTTGGACAGAGAAACACTGGAGGAACTATGTAATCTCTGCCACCCCCTACTTGGGCCCCTGCTTACTTCTCAACCTCTTAACTCAAGTAATCTGGACAAAGCCCAAAATAAGGGTGGAGGACAAAGACCCAAAAATAGGGACAGATTTTAAATATTCCTCCTATATACTTAAAAAGTTGTTAGAATAACAAGTTTTGCATTAGCATGCATTTTCTGAAGAATGTGAAGTCTGAAACTCAAATGTCTGACATTATTTAGTGGTTTTAGATCTACATAATTTTACAGAAAACCACAAATTGTATGAATAACATGCTAAAAATATGAGGCAAAAATCTGGACATTCTGCAAAAAATCTGGACAGTTGAAAGGTATGGACCCCTGAAAAATCATGGAGTACCTATTCCAGTGGAAACAAAGGTATGTGTAGCATTATATATACTAGCTACTGGTACTTTCCAGAGGCCCACGGGGAATATTTTAGAGGTGTCACAGACATCGGCCTCTAGAATATTATATCAGATTTAAAACGCAATGCTACAACATGCAATGGATCACATCTGTTTCCCACGCACCCCACAGAAGGTAACAAGAACCATGCAAGAATTCTGTGCAGTAGTGTACTTCCCTGAAGTGTTGGGTTCCATAGACTGCACACACATAGAAATAAAAGCCCCACCTGTAGAACAGGGAAGGAGGTACATCAACAGAAAAGGGTTTCACTCTATAAACTGCCATGTCATCTGTAATGCCCAAGGGATCATCTACAATGACTGTGAAGGTAACCCAGGCAGGTTTCACAACTCACAGATATGGCATCCATATGAGCTGTGCACCCGGTTTGCTAGGAGTGACATTCTTCAAGGGCATCTAGTGGGGGATCCAAGTTATGCACTTGAGCCCTGGCTCATGACATCCATGAGAAACCCACACAATCCCACTAAGCAAGGATACATGCACAAACTAGGAATGTCATAGAATGTGTGTTTGGATTGCTTAAATCAAGGTTACTGTGTCTAGACACATCAGGAGGTGCACTGCAGTACAACCTAGGCACCTCTGCCAAAATAATAACAGTGTCATGTTGCAAAATATAATTCTCAGAAGACAGCTTCAGCAAGGACAGCAAGAGGCAGGACCACAGTTCCAAGGACCACAGGCAGGGCCAGCAGCAGCAGAGATACAGATGAGGAATCTGAGGGAGAACCACCAGCTGCAGGTGGTGTTGGCAGATGGAAGCATGCACAGTATGCCCTGGCTCTGGCAAAGAGGCAAAGGATAGCACACACAGTCACTACCTAGGTCAAAGCCTTGGATCCCATACACATACATATAGGAAAACTGATGCCTGTCAAACTCCACAACCTTTACTTAACCATGGAATGGCTGTGTTCTGATAGCATCAGACAGCGACAACCCGCAATGACACAATTGTCACCTGCAGTAATGACAAGGTAACTGAGTACTCTCATATGGAAATATGTTTTTGCTACTAACAAGAGCATTTGTCTGAGGTATGCATTTATGCCCGTAATATCTTGTATGTCAGCTTTTTGCAATATACAGTTACATATTATAACCAATAAAGTGCATCAAGCACTTCAATTAACCACCTTCTACAAAACATGGAACTAGTCAGTTATACCCACATTTGCATACCAAGAAGCCAGATTGAAGTACCTAATGCTACCACTTCTTTACTTTAAATACTAACTGGAATACAATGAGGTTTAACAATTATAGAATTAATTATTCACAAATGAGTAGGAACAAGAAATCAAAAACTTTTCATCTGCAATACATATTGATAAAAGCAAGCTTGTGAGTAAATAAGCATTAGCTATACACTGTGTGCATCAGAGTCATATATGCAACCGTAAGTCACAAAGACATGTGCAAAGGGCAGGGCACAGTCATCATCATTTGCAGGGAATGGGGTGGGCTGATAGGAGGGCAAGGCTAACACAAAAAAAAACTGAGTGTGTGCACATGTGTATATCATATGAGCGAATGTTAAGAATATCGAACAGTCTAAAGAACGAAAATGATGGACCTCGAACTCTTTATTATGGGGGGCTGCGCCCCCCCACACCGCATGTTAAATATATATTCCAACTCCGGGATCGCACTACAGTGAGGAAAGTGCAAATATTCCAACCTTCACTGCACTGCAATCCCACAAGAAGCACTTCGAGGTCCGGCATTTTTGCTCTTTAAAGCGTACAACATTCTTAACATTCGCTCATATGATATAGACCCGTAAGAAACACATACATCTATCAGGCTATACAGTGTTCAGGGCCAGTAACAACAAATGTATAGCACTCAACAGTACTGTTTAGATAGTTTGCATGTATGTGAGGTGGTATGGGCAAGTGATTTTTTTTTCAGTGTGTGTGTTTCTGCATGAACACACTCAAGCACTATGACCTGGCATCTCGGACAGGTGCAAGATGTGTGTGCATGGTAGAGTAGTCAGTTCATCTTAATACCCCTGACCATGAGAAAACCTCTACCAGGAGTTACACTGCTACTTCCATGGCCCAGGCTATAAGTCAGGATGCCACCAATATATGAGGGATGTCTGCTGGATGACCTCTCCTCATGACTACGTTCAGCACCACAGTCCCATGGCCTACCATGTCTGGTTATGGACACCACAATAACTGATGGCACAGTAGAAGTAGTGTCACTACAGGAGCAGGAATTTGCATGGCCATGTCTGCCAACACCAGAAGATGTAGTGATTCTCTGTCCATATGGATGCCAAACCTTCCACAGCAGACATTCCATCATAGACACTTCCTGATCCAGTGTGTCATTCATCCTGTCAAAGGAGTCACCTACACAGTTAAGGGAGTCACACATGTTAGAGTGCACAATGTTTAATACTCACACTAACTCTTCTGAGGCCCTGATGGAATGTGCCTGTGCCACCACTACAGCCCTACTCATACATCTGGCAGCATCTAATGGCAACACCAACATCAGAAGGAAGGTAGGCAGCAGGCCTCCTCTGAGCACCTCTATTAAACTTCCTGTGTGGCACCTCAACTTCAAGATGGTTATAGGAAAAATCAAACAGCTCAGCAATTGGCACAACCACACTACCTTGATCAACTGTGTCACCCTCAACCTGTCCTATATCAGAGGACTCTGTGTCATGGTTATTTGTGGGCATACTGACTGTGCCCAAAATATGGGCAGAGGATTTGTGAGCCACAACCTCAGGGTCAGACTGACCCTCTGCACCCCCAGACTGTGCCTCTTCATCGCCACCATCATTATCAGAGGCTTTGAATACTCTGACATCAGGTGGTAGGAGTTCCATCGTGCCACTGTCAGGATCACCTATCATAACAAGTCATCAACACCACAAACAGAAAAACAGAGAATAAAATTGATCACATATTTTTGTTATATGAAAGTTATGTTAAACTTTAATAGATACTATAGCAATGTAAATTTTACTCTCATTTAGACCTGAATTTGCCTTATATACAGTAATAACAATAACCAAATGTGTGCTTACCACATGCAGGTGGGCTTGTAGCCTGCAATATAGATGTCCCTGTATGTGAAGAAGGGAAAGGAAAGAAGTCTGATAAGTATTACAATATAAATGAAACAAAAAAGAGAGCAATCCCCTTTACATGTGGAGATTAAGAAGGTTCTCATGTAAAAATGCAGTGAACAGTTGGATTCCCCCTCCAAGCACCCTCCTCTACATCTCTAGTACTGTGATCTGATTCACATTTATCACTGGAAATACATATATCAGACATCTAAAATATATGCATATAAAGATACAACAATGGCACATGTATTTTGTATACTTAGAAGTTACGTTTTAGACACTCTGGGTCTGTCGTCCTCATTAGCACCAACATCAAGGATTCTGTGTGAACCCTCTGCTGAGCTATCTGCATACCTGACAGTTTACAGGAATACCGCTGTTTCAGTTAGTGGTGGTGGTGATTCAGTAGTAGGGCCACCTCCTGTAGTCACCTGTTCCCACACAACTGCAACCACCCTACGATGGGCAGAGGTTATCATATCACTTGCCTAGTGTCATATCATGCCCTCTGACAGCATTGATGTCATCAATCACCTGCTGCCATGTCCTGTCTCCCTATGAGAAAAGCTCCATGGTGATATAAAGCCTGGATAATGACCTCATTTTCTGCATCAGTGCATAGTGGCTTGTAGGGTACAAATTTCTTCTTGGGTGTCATAACCCCATATATGATGAAAGAGAAAACAGACATAATAATTGATTATAATGCACATACATGATGCATGAATGTATGTATCCATCATGCACAGAACAATTTCAAAGGTAATGCTCAATATGACTACACAAAAGTTAGGATAACCTTGCCCCAAAATAAATATTCTAAATAAAATATCAGCAACGATATATAACAGTTCTGTAATGCAGAGAACACATTTTTGTGTAACTCTGTAATACATCACAGCATTAACAATAGCAATTTACAATGTAGCAGTAGAAATGTAAGAAAACTATGATAAGTGCCATCTCCACTGCTGTGGAGGACAGCCTGGTAGATATCACAAATTTAACACATTTATTTGGGCTAAAACATGTAAAAATGCCTGACCTTGCTACAAAGTTATACTACACTCATCTGCTGCATCAGTACAATTAAAAATAAAATATAACCTACAAAATATAAGTCAAGTAGCATTCCCTAGCAAACATTTTGTAATGCAGACATAACTGACATACTTGGGCTATGCCAAAAGTAGAGGATAAAGACAATAATGCTTTTGAACAGCCAGTGCAATTCACCTTTTACTAATACTCAAAGCATTATGTTAGAAATAGCAACATACCTTGACAATAAAGCAGTGTAGAAAATAGATAATTCTCCAAACATTGGGTTTATTTAGCAGTATCAGACTCTCAGCATCCAGTCTCCCAAATACAATACAAGGGCACTGACTACACGATTACCTATACATAGTGCAGAGTCAGCCCTGTGAGTACTGTGAGCATGCAAATGAGGTGTTAAATCATTAGCATTCCTGAATACTACAATTTGCACTATGTGTAATGAAAGTAAACATGGTATAAGAAACTACGGGGTTATATGCAGATGCCCTTGCATTGCAAAGAGGATCACCGAGAAGTGTTACCTATTAATGGCTGTCAGTCTGACTGCAAGAACAATCAGTGCTTCACTGTCTTCCCTCTTTGATGCAGACTTACTGAGGGTGAGGGTGCATCAGGGAAAAGAGACTTACCAAATAGTCTGAAAGTACATTGACTGAGTTGGGACAGCAACATTCCTGACATTCACATGTCGGCTTTAATGACCACAGTTAATGCCCCTTACTAAGAAATGTTATTTATATTCAAGGGAGTACATTAAGCTTTGATACATATGCAATAAAATGAGATAGAATTGCTCCTATGAAAGCACAGATAAGAGAATGAGGTACCACAAAGAAAGACAGAAATACATCTGCAGTGTTTGGAGTCATTGTTTAATAATGTGTTGAATACATGGGTATTCTAACTGTTGGGAATATCGAATTATCCAGTCATTTACTGTCAAATGAGAAAGGACAGCATTCATAACTTGTTTCAGTTGCACTTTCTATATGACTTGATGCAAGGTCATATTTTCATTTCATCTACAAATTTCTTTCTCCTTGCTAATATATGTCTTTGTCTGTGGCAAATATGGGAAATAATCTTCAATGATTGTTCTTAATACCTTGGTTTGATGGTTCAAATCTATACAGGTTTCTGTTTCAAGATAACAAAGTTGGTTAAAAATAAGAAATATACATTTGTCCTGGTCCCCTCCAATAAATACACATCACACAAATGACATTTGATAACCTTTATTAAAATTGACCAACTAATATTTTCTTTTATTAATCACAGCATAAACATCCGTATAACAGTTAACTTACTGCAGCGTGACCCCACTCACCCTGACCAAGTAAGCAACATCCTTACCTCCACTCGCTTACTTTACTTATCAAGCAGCATCCAACCGCTCATTTGAATTTCCCAACATCCATATAACAGTTAACGTAGGGCAGCGTGACCCTGCTCACACTGACTAAGTAAGTAGCATCCTTACTTCCACTCGCTTACTTTACTTATCAAGCAGTGTCCAGCCACTCACTTGAATTTCCCAACTCATTGAAACAACCATCCAGCCAAATAAGCAGTGTCCTTACCTTCTCTTCCTTATTTATACTCCAACACCAGAAGAGGAACAGAAGAGGGACAAGCCTGGGCCTCTTCTCTGCCTACCAGCCTGACCAGGCTGTTCCCCTTTCTTCATTCCAAAACATCCGACAAACCCGCAAAAAACAAAACCTAACCATACCTAAAGGTCTAACCAAAGTCATTTAATGTACGCCATAGCCTCTGAACCAAACTGGATCCCTGTCCTCCACCTCCCAGCACCCTAACATACAAATCTCCAAAGCAACCAGTTGTCTAAATAGCTGAACTTAAACTGATGAGCCCTTCCGCAAAGCCAAAATAACCATGATACTACCCCCTGACCACCCCTACCCGTACCTTGATATCACTTCTTTTAATCGGCAATCCTCTCTTATCCTTCCAACTGTAACTCCAGAATTATTCCCACATCATAACCTTGTAAATGTATGACTATAAGGAGCTGCCATGCCACCTGAAATAATGCAAGCCCAATTGTGTGCTGCCTGGTCTAACTACACCCCTACCATCTCCTCAACAGATATAAGAATGGCCAAAAGATTTTTTTTCTTTTTTAAAGAATTTACCTCCCTCACTAAATCCAATGGCCAACCAATGCACCCTAAATGAGTGGAAAACCTCTTCTCTCAAAAAATCAACACATCAGAATCTCTATACATCATATATACCCACTAATTATGCTTCAAATTAATTCATTTAAAGTCTTGGGAAACATAACATTACCCCCAGCAATGCAACATAAACATCACCCAGAACTATAATGCCAACAAGTCAGATATAAAACCTGCATCCCCCCCCCCCCCAAATCACATGCTCTCTAATTTCCATGTATGCCCCTGTGGCCTACCAATGCAGTTCACCTGACACAACTCAATCATGACCCATCCTTCCATGGCCACAACTTGACTTCTCATCAGTCCTACACTGTCTCCCCCTCACTAGGTATGTCTTAGTGTTCCTGTAACCCTGCTCCTCCAAGCTTAACTTTCCGAAAAATACCTCTCAGTTTCTTAGACCAAGAAATCTGGAGAAAGCCATAAACAAAGTGTGACAAATCCCAAAATAACAATTTTAAATACTGATGTGGCAAACTTAGAAAGATGAAACAGGTTTGCAGTAGCATGATTTTTTTAAGGGAATTCTCCAACTTCAGCTTTAATGATTTGACACTAATTGCCAGGAAAACAGAATTTTATGAAAAATGGTTCAAAATATACAGCCAAATTCGGACATTCTGAGTAAAACTGTAAGTAGAGGTATGTTCTTTTACCAGATTCCTCCATGAACCAGTTCCTAAAAACTCACCTATGATGCCCTGCAACATATCGTACTTGGAAGGTAACCTCTTTTTTTTATATAACACTTATTAACCAACAAACCACCCTCAGAATGGCTTCAATACATCCATAAAATAAAAGCCATATGAACTGTAGCCCAATAAACCTCCAATTACCAGTATAAACCTTCAAAACCATATCTTGTCAAAAGTTGATGTCAGTCAACTTCGCACTATCAAACCTACCCCAGCTCTGCAAACCAATGAACCACCGGCCAAAGTTTGTGAGTTCACATAGCCTAATCACCCATACAACTGCACTACTCACAGCTAACTCCTCCTTGACCAATTAAACTGTCTTAACTTGACCCCAAGCTAGACAAACTAAATCCTCCCACTACAATTCTTCCCACTAGGAGTTGCCACAGAAATGTAACCAATTTGGCAATCTCCCACCAAAAGCCTTCCTTATAAAAGGTGCCACAGACTCCTGCAGCAAGCCCAAACAATGCCTTACGTAAGCCTTCTACTACTGTGTAAGCCACAAAGGACCCAGCTTCTCATTCCCATGATGCTCCCACAACCCTAACTACTTTAAAGTCATGCATCTACCAAACCACCTGTTGCTGTCAGCCCAAAACGCAAGTCATTGATGCATGCATTACTCGCTCTGAAGCTTTAACCTGATATGTCACATTAATAAAATATGCCTGAGGGACACATTTGTCTTTCAAAAGATACCAAACCTTTGGAACAATCTCCCACTATATGTCAACAAAACACTACTGGCCTTCTTCACATACAATTTGAAAAAAAAGGGGTAACCATAAATTCACCCCAAGGGTTCCAACCATGACCCTCTTGGGCAAGAGCGATAGGTACTACACGTGGAAGTAAGGATTGAACTTGGCTAGCCTATAAGGACTCTACAGCCCTAACTCTAGTAACTCCCTCCAATCCTACAAAATGTTGTGAATCTACCCCACCTATCCTGACCCCCCCCAACCTGACATGTCATAAGTATTAAAATAAAAGTACCTGTAATCTCAAAGTGCACTCCTCCCATTAATTGAAACTTCCACCCTAGCAAAATCCCTTATCTTTGAAATCCATTTCTTTCAGGGCAGTAGCCAATGGTCCCTTTGCACTTCCCCATGTGTAACCTCGTTGTGAACCACTCTAGCGACCTGGACATCAACTGCAGCATCCTGCTTCCACCACCTGCAAGCTCTCTGCATAGCGCTGAAGCAAATGAAACACTCCTCACCATAACCATCATCTGCAAAGAGAAAAAACAAATGTAAATCCTCTGACTTGCATTTGTAAAGGTTCCACCTTCTACCCATTTGTTCCACACTATAGCGGCAGTGTTCCTCATCTTAGTAACAAAATGAGAAACAGTCAGTGCAATGAAAAATTTAAACCATTCCATACCTCTGCCAGTACAGGAGATTATGGAGCCTGTGATGGCCTCCGTGCTAAGGGAGAGGCTCTACCTAACATAACCCGGCTTCAAAAGTTCATATTCCTTGAAGCTCTGCTTTGGGAAGGTGTATAACACTCAGTATTAAAGGAACTACTATCAATGATAAATAGGCTGAATCACATACTAAAAGCCCTATTTCTATAAATGAAATTATCACATATACCACCCTGCGAGTCTCCAAATTAAAGTTGCTAGTGAGTCATTAGTAACTGCTCCACCCTTTTCTCATCCTGGCACTGGAAGGAGAAACAATCAGGGTAAAGAAAATGAAACCATTCCATCCCATTAATAAAGTCCCCTTAAAAACACTCCACCAAAGCATGACTAAATACCACTAGGATGCCTACCTCTCACTTGCCTGACCTTTTACCAGTTCTCTGTTCAATGAATTACTGCACCTTCCCAAAAACCTCACAACTATGAAAATCCCCCAGATAAAACCTAATCCTGACTATACACAAAACCTGTACCATTAAGAAGTATGCCAGATGCTAATTCGTTAGCCAGCTCTGGGGAAAGCCTGCCTGAAATCCATTCACTGTAGGCCACGAATGACCTGCCTGAATGACATGTACCGCTAACCAGTACTTAGCCAGAGACAACCTTGCCCAGAGCTATCCACCAAACAGGGGCCAATCACAAATGACTCAGGGACAAACCAAAACCATCAGGGACAGATTTAAAATATTGCACTTCCAGTAGAAAGTGGTTAGAACAATAACAATGCTGTCATACCTTCCCCTAGAAGTCCCACTCATGTCACCATCCAATGACTGCTCTCATGGGTCCCCACCTCCTAGATCAAGAAATTTAATGTAGGTCTTACCAACTAAAAGTCGATAGACTAACAAATTTGCATTAATATGAATCTTTATAATGGTATGAAGTTTGACGTCAGTCTCTAATGAGTTCCCAATAATTTGCCAGAAACCATTGTTTTATGTAGATCGAACCAAGCATCCAAGGGAAAGCATACCTCTCAAACCCTTAAGGTAAGAAATCCAGACAGAGCCTGACAAAATGGAGGTACAAAGCCCCAGAATAGATAAGTCTGAAACCCAGCTGTCATTATTTATGGACTTCAGCCCTCAGATCGTCCCAGTGATTTACCAAGAAATCACAAACCTCATGAGGAACAACCTGAAGCACAAAATGAAATTTGAACATCCTGAGAAACTCTAGACAGTTAAGAGTTATGAGCTAATGGTAGATCTTCAGCCGAATGTCAGTGTAGTCAAGAAAAATGCCACAATCAAATATGTCACAAGCCAACCCCGGGATTCATGAAGCTTGCGCCAGGCGCAGGCGTAGCATAGGCGGTATAATGCCAAATATGGCCACTGAGCGATTCAGGTACGATCCAATTCCACATGCACTACCAATGTACGCCAGATCTGTGCAGCCCTCGGCTTAGGTATGCTAATCACCCCATGCGCAGTGCCGCACCATGCAAATGAAGGTACATAGTGATTCATGAAGTGGTCCAGGCATAGCGTAAGCCCACAGAAATGTAAACCAAAAAAAAACAGTTTACATTTTTCCAAACAGAACATCGGAGCTATGAAAGTGGACCAGACTCATGCATTACAAAGTTAACATATGCCAATGGCTAAATATACAGCCAATGGCATAAGAAATGATGCACAACACCTAAAAAACAACATTTAATGTCATGTCCACAGTAACGCAAAGTACAACTTCAGGGCATGTGTGCACAAACGGGAACACAAAGAAAATATATACAAATGTCATCAAATCACAATGTAATACAAATCATGATTTCACCATAATACTCAATGGTATGCATGGTACACCACAACCAAGCTGCAAGGGTTGCTAAGGGTCTGTGACAGTGTTTGGCACGGTAACTAGGAATTAGTAGTCAATGCCATGCAAATGAGGCAAGTAACAGTGAATAACAAACGTCCCGCCGGACTAAGGATGTACCATACGGCGCAGCATTACAACACCGAGGAGTGGTTTAGAGGTATACATGACATCAGCAGTGGGGTGTGCCATCGTAGCTCTAAGCACATTGGAGCAATGCAAATCTGGCCTGGCCATTGCTAAGCAAAGCTGCAGGACAGGGGTGGGGATGTAGGTATAGCATCGTTTAGCTGAGAGCACATATGGTGCCAGAAAGCGCATGTGTACGGGGATGAAAATGTGCCCGAAACCCGGTAAGCGGACGCACGCGCCGCGCACCATAGCTCAAACAGGAAGGTTAGGGGAAGAAAATAAGGAAATGCCGCAGTAGGGTAATTGGAGTACAACTGAGCAATTAACACCTATTAACTCACAGTGGGCAATCGACGGCAGCTGACAAGTCTGCTCGCAGAAACCTGCAAAACAGGATAGGGGAGGTGTCGGATTGCAAAGAAAAGAGAACTGTCATAGCAGAGCAAAGCAAACCTGCAGTAGACCAGCCATAGAACACATTACACAAGATAAGCCAGGTTTAGGAAAGTACAAATGAAAGCAGGCTGCTGGATGCATGCCAGAAAATGAGAGGTGAAACGTTAAGAAATGTAAAGGGAAGGGCAAGAGGTAATCCATGGCAGCCAAATGAAATTCAACACCAAAGGCACCACAATAGTAGTACCTGCTGTAAAACACATAAGATACCCTGTAGCTACGATCATATGAACACACCCTATGACATCATCAGTGTTCACAGCACAATAGCATAAAGTGTGAAAGCACCTCACACACCTGTGTATTCCCAAACACTGCACCATCGGTGTAAACAGATGGAGAACTTTTACAATGTACATGTTGGGAGCTGCCATAGCTGTGATTCATCACCATGTGCTAGAGACTGAAGGTGTTGTGGAGGATGATGCTGACAACCACCGCAGGCCCCAGGAGGAGAAGAGTGTTTAGACCAAGCGTAACCTAACAGGGGCTACATGATCTGGAGATAGTAGAGCGTTACAGGGTGGACAGGGACATCCTACAGCAAATAGTTGAGCTGTGCCGGCCACACCTGAGATCCAGAAACAACAGAGGGGAACCCATCCCAGAGGACACGAAGATATGTGTAAGCTTGTGAATACTAGCCACAGGTACCTTTCAAAGGCCATCTGGAGATATAATGGGGATCTCACAGGCATCAGCATCCAGAGTACTACACCAGTTCCTGGATGCCATGTTACTACATGCCAATGAGCATATATACTTCCCCTGAACTCAGGAGGAGTTGGCCAGCAATATGTGTCTCTTCCACCATGTGGCACACTACCCGGAGGTACTGGGTGCGATAGACTGCACGCACATACATATAAAGTCACCACCCAGTGAGCATGGTAGGCACTACATAAACTGCAAGGGATACCACTCCATCAACTGCCAGGTCATGTGCAATGCCCAGGACATTATCATGGATGTGTGTGCTGGCAGCCCTAGAAGCTACCATGACACCCACATCTGGCATGCCTCACAGCTGTATCAGGTATTTGTCAGGGGGGATATCCCACATGGCCACCTTGTGGGGGATGCTGGCTATGCACTGGAGCTGTGTATGATGACTCCCATCAGAAATGCACACACACCCATGCAAGAATGCCATAATGAGGCACACGCACAAACCAGAATCATCATAGAGCGTGTGTTCAGGATGCTGAAATCATGGTTCCATTGCTTGGACATATCTGTTGGAGCCTTGCAGCACTCTCCAGGTATGTGTGCCCACATCTTCATAGTATGTGCCATGCTACAGAATATGATCCTGTGGAAACAGCTGCAGCAGGGACATAATGGTGAAGGCCCTCACAGCCCACCGCAATTGCCAAGGCCATCACAGGCACAGATGGATTCAGACCACGAACACCCTGTACCTGCCCCAGTAGGCAGACAGAGGCATGCCTAATATGCCTACGCCTTGGCAAAGAGGGAACATATAGCACATACTCTGACAGTGTAGGCCCCTATGGACTGACACACCTCTCCACCTGCACACACAGTAAAATGGATGGCACACACACACAACCACCTGTAAATTGTAATGTATAGGTGGCCTACTGTGTGAATCCTACATAGGCAGCCCTCAACCATTGCACACACAACAGCTATTGGAACAAGGAATGTCAACACCTGAACAGTACACGCACCTATCAGCATATGTTGGTACTGTATGTATAGGTTCCTAGGTACATCAGTAGGTACACGCCCAATTGTCAGAGACCATTCATCAATCGAGGCAAACAGTGTCTGCTGTCACCACCACATCGAGTAACCAACTGTCCCTCAGTGGAGCAGAGCCAATTGCGGGATCCATGTGTGTAATCGCTGTTCCCCACACACTCTGCATGGATTCCCTGGTGTGTTAATGAGGGGCTCCATATAATGTAATCATGGATGTAGTGACAAAGCATGGGGTGTTCCCATAACTGATATCTGTCACCCCAGCATGCTCCACCTATGGTTGTGTGAAGGTGTAGCACATTATAGTCTGTGGCTCACTGTGACATACATTCCCAATGCTGGAGCACATCCATTAAACATCACTTGGACATACCATTAATAGGTCTCATCCATATGTAAACTAACTGAGTTACCCATTTGATTGCAGTATTGAGTAACAGCCGTAGTACAGTCCACATACAAAATGCCATAACACGTGTACAAATCCCAGATGCCCAAGTGGTAAATGCACTGACTGTCGTGCATGTTCCCAGTTCCACGTCCTGCAAGGGACATTATGTAATCCTGAAGGCATGAATAATGGATGTTAGATGCAGGTCTTCAGATCAGGTTTAGCACATGTTAGTGGGAATATGCGTTGCCCAGTGCTGGTAAGCGTTGTTTAAACATGACTATACGGATATGTGCGAAACAGAGCTAAGCTTCTCTGAATATCACACAGATCATGGTCAATGATGTCCAGAACAGGTGAAACTAGCATTATTCACCCCTGTACTAATAGTGCCTGCTCTGAAGGGTAAAACGACCACTGCCAGGAGTAAAACACGCAATCATGTACGCAATCACCTAACACTAAGCTACCCAAGATGTACCAACGGCAGGTGTGTAATGTGACAGGTTCAAACACAAACGTGCGAAGTCCAGGAAACAGTATACACTGACATGTACACAATGAAAGGTGTATTCTCCCTCTCACTCTCTCTTATATATATATATATATATATATATATATATATATATATATATATATATATATAAAATAGAGATAGAAAGGGTGATAGAGAGATATATGTTGATCTATATCTGCAAATATATAGATAGGTCAACGACATGTACACAACCATGGAGGTAGAAATAAATAGGATACTGCCAACTATGGAATGTGTCACATACCGACACGCGTAATCACGAGGCTTAAAGACCGAAAGAACACAGTACTGGAACACTGGAACCACGTGTAATATTATCATGATATTAAGGGACATTTAGTTATCGCTGCCGCTGTTGCGGTCCATGTAGGTACTGAGTTCAACTGTGTTTGTGATTGCTGTAGTCTGTGTATGTGTGTGTTGAGGGTGCCATGTGCGTTTCCATGGGACTGTAATGTGTGTGTGTGTGTTTGCATCGTGTGTCTGTTAGTGCTAACTTGGAGGTAGATCATTATGGTAGGTGTGGTTATAGCTAGCCGTAGGCATATGGTTACCACCTGTCCCACTTTAAGAGGGACAGCCCCTCCCTGGGCAGTTGTGTCCTGACAAAAAATATTAAAAAGGGCAAATGTCCGAGATTGTAGGACATAATTATGTCCCATATATTATGTAATAGTTGCATTAAATAGTTATGCCTGTATCTAAAAACATAAATGTTACATGAAACATGATAAGTAGCTAAAGTGCTACAAGAATAAGTATGTATTCAGGATAAAAGTATGTTCTATCCTGTGTACTGACCGTGGGTATTTGTCAGCCTGTAAACACCGATTTGTGTCCTGCAAATGTCCCACTATGGCCATTTGAAAAGGTGGCAACCCATGCCAAAGAGGTTCAGTCACCAACACAACTGCAATGAGTGCAAATATCTGTGACAGAAATACACAAGACAGCTGTCATTTAGTAACATTCCTTTACATATCGCTGTATTTCCGGAGGTATGGAAGTATCAACCTCACCTGCATACTATATAGAAACCAATTAACAATGGCTCAATGTATAAGCCCGTAACAACCATAGTTCAGTCTACTAACTGATAGGTCTTCAATTAGGGAAGGAGCCCACACACATATATGGAATATGTAGAAATGCAGTCTCCACAAACCTGTATATGCTATGTACACCCACCTACATCTCCCCCACAACCAAAACAATTACAGTACAGACTGTAATAACATCACAAACATCCACTCACTCAATTAAATCTGCAGAAGCGTTAACATACCTTGTGAGAGACACATTTGTAAAGGCACCATGTGAAGTCGTAGCTGTTGTATAATGGAACAGACGTCGATGTTACAGGTTTTGTTTGCAATAGTCCCTTATCAGATGGTTGAGATGACAAGTACACTCACATGTAGAACCACATACTCTAGCCGTCACACACAATCCACAGGGGACATGAATTCAAAATATCCGTGTCTCTACAAATAGCATTTGCAATTCCTCACAACAAAACACATACAGGCCATCTCCCCAAAGGTAGGGCAAAAGGGCAATGCCCAAGTGGAGAATTCAATTATACCCCACTGTTGCCGCGTAATTGGTGAATGGAGTAGCTGCACAGCTGATGTGCATGTAATAATTTACTCAGGAACACCAATTGGTGGCAGGAAACCACATGTTACAGGTATCAACGTATATAAGGATGACTTGCCATACATTCAAACCGTATGCTCATACCATAGAACCGTTTAAACAGTAAAGGTGTAAGAGAGATATTTACAAAGATTCAGATTGCTAACAAGTTATGTAGAGCACTCAGTATGTTAGTGTATGTAGAGCCTGTTTTGTATTAATTAAAAGTGTACGCAATGCATAAGGTGGGAAAACGTATTATGTAGTGATGTCTTGTTGAGTATAGTAACGCTTGTAGAAATTGTGTGTTCTGCTGTGGGCCACAAGGTAAACATCACATACACCACAAGGGATGTTACATGAGAGCTTTAAACAGAGCAATTCCACACCACCCGCCGTCAGTGGTAGGGTATGTCCAACAAGTACGTGCCATAGCAGGGGATAGTATATGTGGATATACCATCACAGTAGGCATGTGTATGGGCATATAACGACAATAACATGCCTAAGGTGGTCCTGCTGTGCAAGTATGCTTTGCATTATGGGATAATGTGTAAAATATGTGTAATGTACAGTATTGTAGGTAGATATGTCAGATATTCTACACAGCACAACTGTTATATCATGCAAACAAAAGGTATCGTCTATTGGCATGTACAATACACAATAACAGGAGACATATGGCTTGTAGTCATGGGACACTATAACAGCATGATAGCTAATCAAAATGGAAGAGCTACTCAATTAAACATGCACAAAGGACATGTATAGCTTTACAGGTTCATAGTGAGGTACTATGCTGTCTGGCAAGTCTATGTGTAAGCCCAACTACAGTGTTTACACCAGCGGCATCTCTCTAGGGTAATGTCCTGTCTGTGAACAGCAGAGCCATGTGTTACCTGCACCTCTGTACAGTACAGCCACTGCAGTGATCCCTGGAATATCAGTGTGACCGCCTACAGAGTCACCTATGACCGGTGTGTTGGGTATGTTATAACACCCTATTGGCTGTAGTTGATGGGCACACATGAGTCTGTGGGCTATAAGTAATTGTTGTTGTTGTGTTTGGTGATGGGGGCTGCCTCTGGTGCCTACACAGAGTATGGAGAGGTTCTGCAAATGTCTTACTCATACTATGTGTGGCCTGTGGTGGTGGAGATCTAGTGAGACTATGTGATGAGTGGGGTGTGTTGCAAATGTTAAACGTCTCCACATGAATGTCATGTTCAGTCTGGATTGGTGAGAGCATTACCCCAGCATGTTGTATGTTGGGAGGTGAGCATTGACTGTGTACATGAGACAATTGCTCTATTGCCACGTTTGCCATATTCATCATATAGACAGGCAATAGCACTGGTAAGTGACACTTGGACATGCCTGTATATTCAACCATGTCTCACAAGATATGTGAGTTACGTGTGTACAACAGCTGTTGTACTGTAAGCAAGCTGGAAATGTAAGGACAGACAGTGTACTTGTAAGACAGGAGTTGGAATGGGTGCTATAGTAATTAGTAGCTCATGAAGTGCTTACATGTTCTGAACAAGTGCTGAGCATGAATATGCAATACAGATAGGGTGTTGGATAATATCAACCCACTGCAACCCACAAGTGGAGACGACAGTCATAATTGGAGGCACTGCACTATTACCCTGCTGAGTCTGGTCTGCAAGTCTACGAACCTTTATCAACGTAGATGTTAGCAGTACAGAAGTAGATGACAGTACGAATGATTTCACACTGCATAGCATACCTGTGACAGGTCATAGGACATCATCACCCATACCATGTTCCAGCTACACTGAGTATACTAGAAGTACCTTCGTATGTCACAGGAGTGTTCTACCAGTGGCCTGTTGACAGAAGCAACACTACAAAAGGTGTCTGAGTGACATGTGCATATCACACCAGTGGCAGCTACAGTAAAACAGGGTTAATGTTTTGTACTCCCACCTCATTGTAGCCCATACCACACAGACAAATGGGAGGCATCTGTGTATGTAAGGATGAGAATGGCCATGACCTAGGAGCAATAGCTGTCTCAGTGTTGTGGACAATATACAGAATGGGCTTTGTGGGTGAGGTGTGTGACATATGTGCACAATCTTACAGCTGATAATAGCATTGTCACCGCTAGGTGAATAACCCTGTACCCATTAACTACCACCTAGGCAGTGGTCAACATTATGGACACTGTGTAAGGGATGGTGCTGTGCAGTTCACCTCCCTGAGTTGGTGACATCTCCAGGCCTATTAGGTAGTCATACAAGGCACCCATGTCATGACGGGGTGCCATCCATGAGCATGGAGATCATTGGACAGGCATACTCAGCACCCGGGTGACCAATATCGGATCACATATCACCTTTAAGGGGTATTGGCCATGTGTGGATGGGCGATACCAGCCTTCATAATCCTCACCTCCACTATGCAGCATTCTGGCTACCTTGCATAAAGACACTGTGATATTGGACATGCTACACGTACATATTCTGATCTGAAAGACATACGTCATGGACAGCCACTGTCCTACTACAAGGATCGCCACATGCTGGACAGATCCCTGTGCCATACATGTTACACACTCCTGCCATACCATACAACCCTGTCCATCAAAGCTGCACATGTCATCTCTGTCATACATGGTGCGATGACCGCATGGTAGATGTATTATTAACTGTCTGGATCAGTAATGTGGCACTGATGCACCTCGCAGTGGCAAAATGGCTGTCAGATACAGCTAGAAAACCTTGCCTGTACATGCTATAGTTGATAACCATCCCTGCGAATGACGTCTGGCTAGCCATTGTCCCATGTCTATCACATGTGCAATACAGGCGATACGTGGCAGGATGTTGAACTGCTGTACAGTGCCATGTAGATGTATATGGCAAAACACATGCATGTAAAGGGTCCGTGCGTATGTGTGCATTGTCACTGCTCATGTCCATTAAGGCAGTGTATGTGTTGAAATGTGACATATACACAGCATCAAGGTCAACAGCATTACTGTGGACATATCCAGGCATGTGCTGATAGGTAAGAACACCAGTACAGGCAAACAGACATGCCCACATCAAGACAGCATTCACATGGAGTATGAACAATGTAATGAGGTGACACACATATACGGTGATGATATTCAATGCATAACGGGTGTTACATGTGTGTGACACAAACATGTCAGTCGTGTCAGTGCCATGACGATTTGCAAAGATAACTGTTCAGATGTACTAGATTTAATACAAATGTATGTGCAGCTGCATCTCTGTACATCTCTGTGATACTGTGACCTGTCTCCATCATTATGTCTTCCAGATAATGCCTCATTCACACCTGCTAGCGTATAGCCACCTGGAGGATGATGCCCTCATCCCGTACCTCCATGAGAACTATGAGGTGTTGTTCAGCCATGTGCCACTGCATGCCCAGCAGCGTGATGACCTGTGGCAGGATCTTCGCAGAAGGGTTAATGATGTGGGTGGCCATAACCGCACCTACCAGCAGGTGCGCAGACACTGCACGGACCTGATATGACATGCGAAACAGCGTGCCAATGCAATCACCAGGGAACAAGGTGGAACAGGTGGTGGGCCACCAACCCAGCCCCCAATCACACCCACCGAGGAACTACTGGCCAGCCTGGGGACACCCTCAGAACAGCATCCACAAACACTAGCTGCCATTGTGGAGGTGGGTGTCTCCCAACCAATGAGCCTGGAGTTGCCTGGTAAGTCACTACTGCACACATATGACTATTATATCCCATTTAGTTGCATGTGTCACTGTACAATATGTAATGTAACATCATATGCAAGGTATGTTTACACACATGCCGCATACTACAGTATGCTACCCTGTGTATGCACACATGTGCACTATATGCTATTGTACAGGTGAATGTGTTAACATGCACAGTGCACCCTGTGGCTGTCATACAGTCATGGATAATGTTCAAACTGCTGTGTCACCCCTATACAGGTACCTCTGGTGTGCCGCACAGACATCAGTCCGTTGCAGGTGAGACAGTTATCAGTATCAGGCATGTTAATGCATATATCTATTTGCCATGTGGCCAGTTAACACATGTACACATAATGTATGGTCCAGTCATGATATACAGGTCGCATCTGTCATCATTCACACTGGCTACACATGTGCAATATATACAAACTAAATGAAACACCGACATGAAACCACAGTATCTGTCATTGCTAGATGTGTGGACAGCTGTGCATACAATGGTGGAGGTGTTGTTCAATGTAGGCATATGTACTATACATTGGAACAACACATGTTTGGTACGCAAACAGTAAAACACAGTGAGCTGGGATATGAGCAGCCCACAGGAGTCACCATTGTGTAATATGCCCCTGCAATGGGTGCACAGTTTGTGATGTGCCATCTGACATGTCCCAGACATGTAGTGTTCTGGCTGCAATATTGTCTCACTATCACATAATACATACCCCACATACCAAATATACAACCCGTTGTCTGCATAGCCCTGTGGACAGTGACATATCTGGCATCTATGGGTGTATGTCATATGGGACAACACAGACATGTGAGATAGATGGCCATCACAAACATTTGGCCAACACATGTTCACACATGGCCATGGAGGATGGCCAGAGACATGTAGCCACACAGTAGATGTGATGTGTATACACCTTGTTGCACATTGTCCAAACATGGTCCAACTATAGCCTTAGTTGACTGATTATATAGTTGATGTGGAACACTGGACATCCTAAAAGCCTGTGCATAGCTAGTGGAGGTGTCACTTAATTCGACCATATAAGATGTGTTGAACATCACAACTGTGTCATAGCATGACAGTAGTCACGTGTACAGCTTCCACAGACATTGACACCACATCAGGCCACAGATACCGTACATTTCCCTTGCTGCTGTAGGACATCACTGTCAGCTGTGCACCTCGTGTGTGTGGTACATTAATGTCATGTGGGACATGGTGTATTGACAAGTCTGCCATGTGTGGACATTGTTGCCAGGCAGCTAAGACTTTGTAGTAGTTGTGCAGGGGTGTCATCCATAGGTCTTCCAGTGACCTGTCACATGACACAGCATGGTTTGGTGTGTACACACCTCAGCAACGTGGGTCACAATCCACAGTTATGTAATGTGTATGCATGCAGTTATGGCTATGCACTGTGTGTGTATTACACACTGTATAGCAATATAGATGCCTCATGATGCCATGCAATGGAACAGTGTCTGTACTTCACACTGTATAGCAATGTAGGCGCCTCACACTACCCTTCAATGCTCATGCACATTTGCTAAAAGTGCATTCTATCTGTAGGGCATACAGACAACACTGCAATGTGATACCCATTACAACGCTGTACATGTGTCAGGACACCATTGTGTCAGACATGTATGCATGTCAATGCACACGTCAGCAGATTACATGTCAAGGTCACTTCAGCCATGTGTACTGTTAATCTGTGCTGGTCCACATGGTGTATCACAGGGATGCATGCTTACTACCATGATTGTGTGAACAGCATGGCTACTGATATGACACCTGCTTGCTGTTGTGTGCAACCCAGGGAGGTATGCTAGCTACCACTATTAATGTCTGATCTGCATGCCGTCTGCTGTATCACATGCATGCTGCATGCCGTCTGTCAAATCACATGCATGGTGTGTCTGTGTGTCTGTGTCTGTGCTTCTGTGCATCTGTGCATCTGTGTGTGTCTGTGTGTGTGTGTGTGTGTGTGTGTGTGTGTGTGTGTGTGTGTGTGTGTGTGTGTGTGTGTGTGTGTGTCTGTGTGTGTCTATTGTAATGTGGAGTCTTTCTTTGCATTCACAGGTGATGTAGGTGCATTACCCTCCTGCGGTCCATCTGATGTTAGTGTCCCCACAGTTACTAGCAGTGATGAACATATGCATGAGGTACAGGCAGGGTTGTCAGGGCTGAATCTGTGCCAATGGTTACCATCCCAGCTATGTCCCGCTCTTCCCTGCACACAGTTCTCATGCCAACACATACCCCATCACCAGTGGCCATAGAGGAAGGACAGTCAGCGTGTGTTAGCTTGGAACAGGAACATGTGGTGGCTACAGAAGGTGTGTCTCCACACCATGGTGTCAGTGTAATGACTGCAGATGTGCCACACAGGCATGTGGCCAGTGCTGCTCGTAGGAGGACCTCTGGCAGACATGCACCTGCAGAACAGAGCACAGCAGCTGGTGTCAGCAGACACATGTTCCAGACTGTAATAGTGGCACAGGCATGTGCTGAATGGCAGAACAGAAAAGGGCAGAGGCTTCAGAGAGCTGCTATCCATACTCTAAACGACAACATCCAGGCACTGGCAAATGCTCAACAGCAGATTGCTGATGTTCTGGACAGGCGATTGGGTGACATGGTTGGAATTCTTGAATGTGGCATGGAAATCCACGAGCGTGAGCTGTCTGTGCTGGAACATCTGGTAGGATTGAGGCTTAGGCCACATGGACGTAGGCCAGCTACACCACCTAGTACAGGTCAACGTGAACGAGCCACCTCACATGCCCGCTCCCATAGTTCCGGTAGCAGTAGCAGTACAGCTGGTGCTGTGCTGTCCACACCAGGACATGGCAGGCCACGTGGATGTGGCACTGGATGTTCCCAGTGGGGACACGGTTCCAGTGGACATGTGTCATCGGACAGTAGCCAATCTGTACCTCCACCTGGTAGTGCCCGTGCAACCCCTGGCGGGCACAGGTCACGTGGCCGTGGCCGGACACAGTGAGCTGTACATCCTGGTCTGTACAATCTGGAGCTGTCAATAATACCCCTGTGTAGGCCTGACAAAAGGCAGAACTGTGTGCACACATACACGCACACAGCAGAAACATCTGTAGGGCACCGCAACACCCACATGCATAACAACCACACATGTCCAATCAGATCACCAGCCCTTACCCACACACATGATGTCATCCACTGGTGCAGCCTATGCCCCTGGCAAACATTATCACCCTGTGCATGTGATGATGCCTGTGCTGCATCCCTATCATCCACACCATCGGTGCAGGGACATGCTCATATGGTCTGATGCACAGGGTGAACAGAATAGTGAGATAAGTGTATATTACTTTAGTTGTGTACTGTTGACATGCACCAGACATACCATGTAGTACAGGTTTATAATGCATTGTCATATGTTCACAGTATGTGTCTTGGTAACAGCATGTTGGTAATTATGCCCTGCTTCCCTTTTTAAGGTCTAATTGCATGTGCCATTACGTTACAGTGTTTGCAGTTGGAGTGCATTGTTGTAAGTAACAGTGTTTGCAGTTTCACATGTGTAAATGTGGAGTACTCACAGGCATGTATGGCAAAACCAGCATGCTATACGTAGCCTCAACCTCACTGTTAGAAAGGCTACCATTCCACAGATGTCCACACATCTACTGATCCAGAAGCATGTGGGCTGTTTAATAGGCTACAGTGGCTAGAGACGTGACATCCATACCAGGTCACATCACAGGTATGGTGACATGGTGCGGGGGGTTTACACAGCGGTCTGGCCGATGATAATGTTAGAGGCCACTTGATAGCATGAGGCCTCACTGTGTAGCAGTAATACACTGTCACATTACAGGATGAGAACACACACATTCATACACAGAAACACACAGTAACATGCCCACACTCACAGGGTCAACAACACTATAACGCACACTTGATAGTGTTGAGGTGAGGACCCCTGCCTATGTGGTAATCACCCTCACAGTACTGTGCACCCACACGATGCGACACAGAGAATGAACATGTACAGGTAGCCAGTAAGGCTGAGACCTGATGGCATCAACAGGGTAGTAGACTGCATCACCATGAGGGGTTAGGGAATCCTGTCTGGTCTGTATGGTAGCATACACCCTCACTCCATGCACCAGACAGCCATACATACATACACACACACACACACACACACACACACACACACACACACACACACACACACACACTGTGGAGTCCACAAATGTCATTCACATACAGATAGATGACATGTGTGTGATACACACACCACCCTTGCCTACGTCATGCTTTCTGCACTGCAGTATGTACAGATCTCTACAACAGTGTACAGGGGTGTGTAACAATTGGGATGTATTCCCCACCCTACGTGGCATATATGGTCACACAAGCAAACACACATGGCAGTACTGTGAATCATACAACTGCTATATGATGATACGTCTGACAGACATGCAGCAGTATTGGACACATTATGTGTACCAACGCTACCTTCAGCAATTGTGCTGCTATATGCACATGGGAGGATGTAAGTGTTACAGGTGTCAAGTGATTTATGGTCAGTAACACCCTGACTGCTGTGTAGGTTGTATGTCTTCACCTTCAAGTAACAGTAACATAGCATACTGTTTGCACATGTAATGGTAGGATGGCTTGTGACACACCTGTGAGCTGTCTTCAGCAAACATCCATCTGCAAAGGTGGATCACCACTTTATGTACACACATCCATCCATACCTGATGTACATCCTACCGTACTGTCAGTATTTCACCATATACAGGTGTCAGTGATGGGGCTGCATTGCAACTGCATTTTGTAGTTAGGCACAGATGAATGACATACATCAGCTACTGCACATGCATGGTAGCTGCATGCACACCACTACATGTACATGTGTGTTGGTCCTACATTCCTGTCATGTAGCCATGTTTGTATGCATTGCAATTGGTGGACATGTGTGATGTCATACATAACACATGGACTGTTGTATGATATGGTGGTTGTCATGCGTAAGTAGTACAGAGGGAATGTTACATCGGTCAACATTGCTACCTTATGTACTGTTAGCATTCAACAGCCATGGACCTACCTTCCATGTGCATGCTCGTGATTGCTGTAGCCACTTGTATGCCCGGAGGTCAGCAAAAGCTATGCTATGTACATATGTGTTGTGTGTGTGTGGGCCATGTACATATCCACTGCAATTACATGTATGTCATATCCAAACATGAGTGTTCTTTGGTGTACAGCGACAGTCATCTGTTACAGCTGTATAAGACCCAGGGCCCCTGTTATGTGTAGAGCCGACCTGGTTATGAACAGTGGTATCATTGCATTGCATAACACATGATGGAACCCTGTCAGTACATGTGTAGTCTGCACAGTTGCTGTAGACCTATGTACAGTCCACTGGTCATGAGTCACATGGTGTTGTAGTAATGTATGGATGTGTGTTGCTGGTCCAAGGACATGGTGATGTCTGAGGGCTACATAGTAGAATGCGGCATTTACTACTGTGATCTGTACCTGAGACATCTGTGATGGCTCTTGAGTGTGTAATAGTCAGTACATGTGAGTGGCCTTCATGTACGCGGGGACAGTAACACCAAACTGTGCCCTTCAGTATTTAGAATCCATGTGCATGCAAGACAGCCTTTCGCTACTACTAAGTGTGTGAGCATGCCCAGTACACCGTTGTGTAGATGGACACACAGTACATTCCAAACGGACGTGTGATACTAAGTGTGTGAGCATGCCCAGTGACACCTTGTGTCGGTTATGTGCCTCTGTGTTTGGGCATGGCCATTGAAATCCTGTATAGCGATGGTGGTCATCCAGGCAACAGATGTCCATACCCCACGTCAGGATGGATTCCTACATTGAACACACTGGTTGACTGTCTTGAAGGGTGTACTGTCTGTGGCGCGTCTCGTATCTATGTAGTGTTGTAATAGTGCCCCGTAGATAGACAGTTGTCCCGCTCACACCACTGCTGTGTATTTGTCTACATCTACCTTGGGACAGTAATATGCTTTTAGACTGCTCACTCTCTATACATTCCCTATCAGCGACTTTGCCTTTGCGGATGATGTCATCCACCTAGAAGTATGCCTCTGGGAGTGCTGTGTTCCAGTAATCTCGGTAGTGCTTTCTGTAACTGCGTAATGCTGTAGTGTGATAAGGTAGTTAGGTGTGTGTTTGACTCCCAGCCCTGCCAAGTGTGTATGTGTGTGTTTCCAGCTGCCTGGGGACAGAGTAATGCTTTTAGACGGCTCACTCCCCATACATTCCCTATCGGCGTCTTTGCCTCTGCGGATGATGTCATCCACCTAGAAGAATGCCTCTGGGAGTGCTGTGTTCCAGTAATCTCGGTAGCACATTCTGTAACTGCGTAATGCTGTAGTGTGATAAGGTAGTTAGATGTATGTTCGACTCCCAGCCCTGCCAAGTGTGTGTGTGTGTGTATGTGTGTATGTTTCTAGCTGCCTGGGGACAGAGTAATGCTTTTAGATGGCTCACTCCCCATACATTCCCTATCGGCGTCCTTGCCTTTGCTGATGATGTCATCCACCTAGAAGTATGCCTGCGGGAGTGTGGTGATGCTGAAACTCGGTAGCGTGTTCTGTTACTGTGTAATGCTGTAGTGTGGTAGACTAGACAGGTAGGTGCTTGATTCCAAGGCATAGCAGGTGTGTGTGTTTGGCAGTTATAATGTAGGTGTTGGTATCTGTGGGTGCCTAGCTGCGGGATGCGTTCAGTGTGTTTTGTTGCTGACCTATATAGTGTCCACAGCCCGCATATTTTGCCAAGACACTAGGCTGTCAACACATACATTCACCAATAGGTCTGGTGAGTAAATGTCAGCAGCCCTACTCTTACCCTTGATAGAGTCTGACCCATGTGAAGCAAGAAAACACACGTGCCTTGATAGTAACACTACATGATGCAGGTGGCACATGTAGTTTACTTTTCATTCCTGTCTAATGCTTTGCTGTCATGTGGTCCGCTGTTGTGATATATATGCAATATCTACATATGTGTGTGTACATGTATATGTGTGTATGTATGTATGTATGTATATATATATATATATATATATATATATATATATATATATATATATATATAGACATAGATATATATATATAGATATATATACATATATATATATATATATATATATATATATATATATACAGATATAGATATATGTCTATGTATATATGTATACAAATAATATATATGATATATGTAGATATAGAGAGATAGACATAGATGTGAACATATATGTCTGGGGACATCAGCACTATTCAATGTTTGTGCCGGATGATCTGTGCATGATAACCTGGGATGTATGTACATCTGCCATGACGTAGTGGTAATGCACATCATCTGTAGTGTGCAGGGTCACGGGTTGTAGTCGTGTAGATACCTGTTATTTTGTTGCTGGGAAGACCATGGGACATCGAATATGGTGATAGTAAGGCACCTGTTGCCAGTTGTGTACGGATCTGAGCGACACTGAGCAGTGGTTATTAATTTGGAGGTTCAGTATGGGTCATATGACTATTCATTAGAAGACTATACTATGCAGATGAGGTTGACAATAGTGTATCCCATTTATCCCCAGGGTGTGATGCAGGTCCCTGGAGTGTATGTGTGTAGTTAGCCGGGTGCAGGGCTCAAATGTAGTTGACAGCATGGGAGGGGGGGTCAGGCATACTGTACATACATTGCAGAACTGTACCTCAGAAGTGCTCCTGCCTTAGCACGCCTAAGCTAGGGGTGTGTCTATACCTGCCTGGTGACATTGGGAGGGACGACAGCAGTGGTGGGGTAGTCAGGGTGTACAGGCTGCACAAACAGGTGTTGATCAGCACAATCAGCAGATGACATGGCCAGCCCACACCTGAACAGTAAGGTAATGTGAGCAAGCAGCATACACACAGGTTTCTTCTGCACTCTACACCACCAGTGTATACCTGCGGGGACATGTCACGAAACAGTCCAACCAAATGAGAAGGGCTGCAGCAGGCAACATAAACCAACATGTGCAGGAGGCTGAGGGCAGTGAGGATGTGTATGCTGCTGAACAACCCTTACTGGGGTGACATAAGACTTTATAGACCCAGGGTGACTTACCAGGGGCTACATGAGCTGGGGATGGTGGAGCACTATGGGGTGGACAGAGACCTCCTACAGCGGCTTGTTGACCTGTGCCTGCCACACCTGACACATCAAACAGGCCGAGGGAAACCCATCACAGTGGATACCACGGTATGTGTTGGCCTAGGTGTACTAGCCACAGGTACCTCACACAGCACAACTGGGGATATCATGGGTATCTCACAGGCATCTGTATCCAGAGTATTGCACCAGTTCACAGTCACCATGTCAACACATGCTAGTGAGCACATACATGTCCTCAACACACGTGATTAGTAGACCAGCAATATGCATCAGTTCAACCACATGGATGACTACCCTGGGGTACTGGGTGCTATAGCCTGCACACACATACACATGGAAGCACCACCCGGTGAGCGGGGTAGGGCCTACAGTTACTAAAGGGGCATACCCTCCAACAGCTAGGCCATATGTGATGGCCAGGGCATGAGATTGAATGTGTGTGCTGTCTGCCCTGGAAGCTATGATGATTCCGATATATTGCTTCTGACACAGCTGTACCACACCAATGCCAATATGGACATCCCCTACAGTCTCCTAGTGGGGGATGCTGGGTAAACACTGGTGTCGTGGCTGATGACACCCATCAGCAATGCACACACACCTAAACTCTCACACCATAATGAGGCAGATGCACAGGCAAGACATATAATTGTGCATGTGTTTGGGATGCTCAATTCACGGTTCTGGTATCCAGACACATCCAGTGGAGCCCTGCAGTATTCACTAGCTACATGCACACAAGTTGTTATGGTATTTGCTATGCTACACAATCTTATCCTGCAGTAACAGCTGCAGCAGGAACAGCATGGGGCAGGGCCACACAGCCCAACACCACTGCCAAGGTCTGTACAGGCACAGTGTGACTTGGTGAAGGAACTACCTGAGCAGGGCACAGTCGGCGAAAGGCCGTGCACAGTATGACCTGCCCTTGGCAAAGAGGCAACACAAGGCATATGCACTGACACAGTAGGTACCCACGGATTTCCCCTCTCTGACCTGCACACAGTACAATGGATGTCAAACATGACACTACCTGTGCTCGGCCATGTATAGGAGGTGCACTGTGTGCATCTGACATAGGCAGCCCTCCAGCACCGTCCTCAGGTCCAGAACACCCCCAGGGTATGTCTATCAACCTAACAATTGGCAGATGTATTAGAATGTGTATTTACCCATTGCTATGGTATGTATGTGAGCATACAAGTGAATGTGGTGGCCGAATGTTAGGGCAGCAGACAGTACGCATCCATAGTGGCACCATGACCTCTGTAGCACATATGGGGGTCACAATGGTAGCCATTAGTACACAGGGTGTCCTAACCCACTGCAGATTATGGGCTGTCCATCATGTGTGTCTGTACAGCCCACACATGTTCCATGCAGCTGGACAGGTGTGGACCAATACAGACAAATGATATAAATGGCCTATGGATATGCCCAATAAATGACCCCAACCCCCTAAGACACACACAGACTACAGCAGGCCAGGCAGTTTGATGTAGGTTGTGAAAGCTAGGACGTCCAACACCACTGTGCTGGTATTTAAAGCTGGGATCTGACGTACACTGGTATCCCTCCAACCAGCAATTTAGGTAGGTCCACACACTGACATGGAGTACCTGGCATACCAGTACAGTAGCGGCAGATGTGTACAACTGTCAGCTGTGCCCCCTGTCCAACCTACACATGTGATAGTCATGTGCGTCACCCACGGTGCTGTTTAGGACTGTGGTTGTGGTCGGATGTCCCCCTCACGCTATGCAGACATGTAGCAACTGTCAATGCCACATGACCATTAGCTACCCTGCAGACACAGCATGGCACCTGTCTTGTGTAGAATGGAGGGGCAGCAACACAGGATTATATGGACATGTGCACATGTGATACAGTTGACCATACTTGGCATGCTCACACACATGACGGCATGATGGTAATGTCAGTCGACAACATGCGTAACAGTCATACTGGGCATGCTCACACACTGAAACACAGGATGGCCAGGCATGCATGCACCAGTGGTCCGGACCTATCTGCCAGTACATTGCTATACTGTTGGGTGACTGCGCTGTATGGTGTGTCTGTGGTCTATTGTCTGTACATATGCCATGGTCTATTGTTAATTCACATGAGCTATGTGCGCAGGGTACTGCTACCAACATGTGAATAGGGAGGTTCTTTGTTTGCGGACAGACCGATGCCTTTGGATACGGACTGGGTAAGGCACATTCCAGCAGGTGGGAGCAGTTGTGCATGGGTTTGCACAGTGTTAAGCACTGCTGACCTCTGGTTACAGCACCTTATACCAGTTTAGACTCCACATTTCTTTGACAGTGCACTACTGGCATACTGATAGACAAACACGCTTACAGTCGCTCGCTCACCGATATTTCTGCTTACATTTGTCACTCACGCTGGTTGTGTGCTATCCCTTATGATGCGTATTACATTGGACTACATGACTACAGTATCGGGTATGTGCAACCATTTGGCAATGGCAGGCATTTGACTGTACGGACTCGGCGGCCTGTCCAGTGACGTAATCATATTATATGCGTGTTCCTCATACAATCTGCTCCCATCTGCCTGATACATGGGAACCGATACTCTGTAATGCTGACATGTGAATATGATTTTGTTAACGCAGCTGTCTGCCACGTCATGCTACCGCATACCTACTGTACGTTTTCCACCTTTCAGATTGCACAATGGGAGACTTTAGGAGTGACACCTTTCCCACTTTGCATGGGACAGTCCCTCATTAGACATATGTCATGTGACAATACCAGACCTCTCAACCAATTGTGGACAAATTTCTACTGAATCAGGGACAAGTCAAGAAAACATCAGGGACAATCAGGGACACTTTTAAAAAAGTAGTGCTATTAACTTGAAACATTGACAGAATCAGAGCCTATCAATTAATATACATTTTCTGAAGTAAAAGAAGTTTATAACTCTTACTTATTGTCATTAGTCATTAAGTGTAATTCACCACTTTTCCTCCAAAAGTCACTAATTTTAGGAGGGATTCAGAGGGACAGAGATAAACTTTCAGTCAAAATCAGGGACTTCCCTGAAAATCAGGGACAGTTGAGAGATATGGGCAATATTCTAGCCATTGCAACTGTCCTGATTAGGGGACATTCCTGATTAGGGGACATTCTCATGTTGTACATGTCTGTAGTGGTTGCTTGTTACAGGTCTTGTACACCTGACACGTCGATATGTTATATGTAGTAGCATAAGCAACTTTACTGCTGCTAGACTACGCTTTGATTTGTGCCAATATGTATATTTCTGTACTATGCATGGCTGTAGGTATGTTCTGCCCTGGTACGTCTGACATTTCTACAGAGCAGGTTCCATTTTGGCCATTCAGAATGGTGGTGGCCCTATAGATCCTATATGTAGAGCTATTGCATGTGTCAAGGCAACACATACCCACAGCCAGTGGTAAACTGACGACTTCCATGGTTTGCATACGTTAAGGTTATTCTTGTAGCATTATAAATGCTAATACTGTTTCCTATTACATGTAGCTGTTTCTGATACAACAAATTAATTTCTGACACCACTACACACACTATATAGCCTCCTTTCCCGAACTCACAGGCCATGTGCCATAACTGTCATTTTGCAGGACACAACTGCCCAGATGGATGTATCCCTCAAAGTCATATGGGTGTTGAACCTCATCTATTATGCTATCATCTACCTAAGGTGGTCAGCAAATTATGCACTTTCCATCACTAGCAGACCTCACATACCAATGGGTGTGAATGAACACTGTATCAGGAACAATGCATAACACCCTGTGGGACACATTTAGATGATTGGTTCTATTAACCAGACACATTTACAGTCACAGAGCATATGTATTCATTCACGTTTGTCGAGGTACATGCTGTTTATGACTCATACATGTTGTCATCTGTCATTACCTGTATTCCGCTACCTGTCCACCTAATATCACTAGTTCTGGAAGTGTTTAGTTGGACTTTCCACATGTTTCCCTTCCCATATGACTATTTCATTCATTTATAGATACAATGAATATTATTCTGGACATCAGTTATAAATTCACTACAGGTATGCAATAGTCCTGTCAACAGATGTGACAGTTGGCTGGTGTACTTATATGTACGGACCTCTGTGATACTCGGGGACTCGTTTCTACAGTGACAGGGACAAGGCTATGACAACTCAGGGACAATCATGGACACTTCTACCATATTAGTACTATTAACTTGGAACGTGTTGACAGATTCGTAATACTACTAATTTTCTGCAGTTAAATGCATCTATTACTCTTCATTGTTGTAAGTAGTCATTCTCATTCAACAACTTTCCTCCAAAGGTCACTGGCTTTGTGAGTGGTTAAGAGGCTGGCCAGTTATTGTGCGAATGCTCTGACCATTGGTAGCGTTGACATTGTCATATGTACAGGTTGGGATATATTCTGGGGACTAGGGTTGCCACCTTTTCAAATGGCCAAGGTGGGACATTTTCGGTACACACATCAGATTTTACAGGTCGACACATACCCACAGTCAGTACAAAGGATAGAACTTTATTTTTTTGCCTAAATAAAAGCTTATTCTTGTAGTGGTTTAGTTGCTTATTCTGTTTCTTGCAACAATTAGGTATTTTAGATACAGAAATAATTATTTTATGCAACTATTACATAACATATGGGACATAATTATGTCCTACAATCTCAGGACATTTGTCATTTTTAATATTTTTTGTCAGGACACAACTGCCCAAAGAGGGACTGTCCCTCACAAAGTGGGACAGGTGGTAACCCTACTGGGGACACTAGATTGTTTAGGCCAACACATAGCCACGGTCAGTGCAGGTTTAGAACATTCATTAGTTTCCTAGCTGTGAGCCTATACCTTTAGCACTTTTGTTGTTTGCCTGTTTCTTGTATGAATTACGTTTATTCTATCCTGATGTGACCACTTTAGGCAGCTGTCACATGCAGTATGGTACATAGTTATTTCCTACAATCACAGGACATTTAGCATTGTATCATTGTTGGTCAGGTCACACCTACACACAGTAATTGTCCCTCACACAGTGGATCGGGATTATCCTGTTTACATCAGTGCCTTCATCACCCTTATTCCATGTGCCACTATGCGAATGTGTGCAATATATTCTCTCGCTTATTTGTGTCGGGACACGTGCATCATGGGCAGGTGTTTGATCCTGGGTAGTAGGTTCTGCATGACCATCTAGGGCTGGACAGTCTCGTGCACCACTACTGCACATTCCAACTTGTGTCCAGATGTCTACAGGACTGGACATCATGTCTTGATACCCATTCTAATGTTTACACAGGTTACTTATTCCATGAGGGATATCCAAAAATTTAAGAAGACCGATAATAACAAGACCGATACCAACCATTCTTCTGGCATTCCGAAAATGTGCTGGGGGTTTTACATGCAAGGGATACATAGTTTGCAATCCTGAAACTGCCTAGGGTGACACTGCCTACTACATATGCGTAGTGGTCACTATGTATAGATGTGGCTGCGCCAAACTAGTAGGCCAAGTATGGCTGGATATGGTGGATGTTCAGGTATGGGGGCAGGTTGTGTGCTGTGGAGGGGATGCTGGGTAGTCCATTATGCATCCAGGTGTTGCATTTGATATGGCCAGTTCCATCAGGACCAATCTGTGGGTATGTGCCGGTGACATTTCTATACATTTGTATTGCACATTTTAATATTCATATGTTTGTGGGATTGTGTTCTACAGTATGGCCTGTCTGGTTGTATTGCAGATGTGTATACATGTTTTTGTGTTTCTTTCTGCTTTACCCACTGCTCCCTCATACACCTCCAGTTCACCTATTCTGCATACGACACAGTCTCGCCTTTGTGGATTATACCATTACCCATTCCTGACACTCCATCCATCACTGCTTTGGTTGATGGCCCATGACACGGTCAAGGTAACACATTGCATACCCTACATATGTCAGGGACCTGTATGGTTGTGTGGACTACCCTGCCATGTTTGACCTTCCACATGCTATACCTCATGCACATAGGTACACGCCCATACTTAACTTTCATGACATGGTTGGTATACCCGGGTAATACCCGTTCAACTGTGACACATCCTGACAAGTTCGGCTTGGACCGCAGATGTGCAGATTTTGGCTGGCTGTTCTAATCATTGGTAGGATGCCACCTTTTCCTATGTCCAGGATGGGATATATTCCGGACACATATCCAATTGTACTGGATAACACGTACCCACAGTCAACGCTACGGATAATACTGTTCCTTTCAGCCTACATGTTGCCTTATTGTTATAGCAGTTTATATGCTCCTTCTGTTTCATTTACATGCTTATTCTATTTCCTGTCACATATGGTATGTTAAATACGGACATACCTATTGTATGTGACTATTACATGCGTTGTGAAATATAATTCGATCACACGGTCGCTAGATATTTACATTTATCGTGTTTTTTGTTATGGACACATCTGCCCAGCTGTGTACCCTCCCTCACAATATGGGTCAGCTGGTGACCCTGACCATTGGGCTGGACGTACCTATTGGTGGCGCGCTAACGTATGATGCATTTCACTTCCACTTGGTATAACTATCTACACTGCGTTGGACTATGGGCACACGGTTTTCAATGTAATTCTTTCAAGGGATAGGGACCCGTGATTCCCTACCGTGCATTTGTGTTTGCTTCTTCATTTTGTGTTCGCAGGAACTGTCTTGCATGCTTTGCATACGTTTCAGTATCCATGGACACTGACAGATGTGATTACTATTGCTTGCAAATTGTTATATGCAAGCATTTTAGGTTGCACGTCAACAGCTGAGATTTCCACGCCTCCGTACGGCACTTCGACACGCCCTATGCACTCGCGCTCCTTTCCTATGCACGTGGCTGTGGCGGCAGGGTGCCTTCATTAATATGCATTTGGTGCTACTGCGCCATCTTCACGCCACACGGTCGGCGCAAGCCTAACGACGGCCTTGCGCCGAGCTTCATGAATCCCAGGGCAACAGTAATATGGATCATCTGAGGAGTATGAGGTCTCAAGTGAAATACCTGCCATTGTTTTATAACATCAGGCTCAGTGACTCTGCAGATTTAAAATGAATCCAATGACCCCTCAGCTGTTACTACTCCACCGTGCATGCGCAATACACAGCCCTTACTCAAATTGCCCATAGTCCATGAAAGCAGTCAGTCACCCCCCCCCCCACATCCTCTCCTTCCACTTTCTTCCCCTTAACACCAAGGACGAGTGCTAAGATTAAGCTCCTGAGCATCCATGTGAGCTGCAGAAAATAAAACTTTTTTTTCCCTTCCTCCCTCCCTCTCCTCCTCTATCCCCTATGGACTACACTATGGATCCATTCCTCTCAACCCCTTAGCACAGGAAACCTGAGGGTTTGTAAACTACAGTGTGCAGTGGAGAAAGGAGACTATGGGAGTACAGTAACTGACAACACACTGCAGCACGGTGCCTATCTCCTACATTGCGGTGACAGTTTACTCAGAATAGCTTATCAACATCATCATTATCATCATCATTCCCTGTGACACTCTTGATCAAACATGAATGTACCATCTGTGGCGTATAAGACAGTTACGTTCACAGTATGGTTACAGCTGATCTTACTCAATCGAGTCTACACCGCAAAGGCAGAACTACTGAATGCAGGTGATCTCCCTTTCAGCAAAAACAACCATGGATTAAAAGTTGTAACTTCCATGACATACAACAAAACAGTCAAAACAACAGTGCTGTCCAGCCCAGCCACAAAGCAAGGGGACATCACCAGCCAAAGTATTTGAACTGACCTCCACCGCCATCCGAAGAAGAAAAAAAAAAACACAAAACAGCTATCCATGAGATGATGAACCTCAAACACCCTCTCTGCTGTCCCACCAATGACACTCAAGCAACTCATGCCACCAAACCAACCAAAAACAGCATCAATGAACACAACTGAGAAGGAAAAAGTGCTTGGAAACTACCAAAATCACTACAAACCAAAGCACTTGCAGAACCAGCAAACAAAACACCTATTCAGGTCAGTGAACCAAAAATATTTATTTAACGCTACAAAATAATAACTTTCATTTTCGTCCTTAGACTTCATCAGAATGAATAATTAACCAAGCTAGTAATCTCCTTAAATAACCCTCCCTTCCCATTGACAAAACAATTAACCAATTAAAACATTTAGTATAACTGAATGTAGTGCATTCAAAGTGCAATTGTAAAAATAAAACTATAAAAACTCCTAAAACAAATAGTTACTTGTTACAGTAACAGATTTTTTAAAAAGCAGATTTAAAAAAAACATTGAATCACATGATTAATATGCAAATACATAAAATGCAGGCCATCAAATGTAATAAAATAGAAATAAGTAAAAAAGATGTTACACTAAAGTTTTAAATTGTGTTGAAACAAAACCACTGTGGTAAACTAGTAAAACACTGCCATCTACTGGTCAATAAATAATGCTAAATAGAAGCATTATAGTTTAGCAGATCTAAATCTATCTAACAGGGTCTAAAGAAATATAGTCATTCAAGCCTGGTTCACTGTTGGCCTCAAAGCTCAACTGCCAAAATAGTTCCCTGTACTCTATCGTTGTCTCCCAGGGACCACCTCGAGGGTCCTGTTCTATTTTTTCTATGACAAAAAAACAAAAACTGCACCTTTACAACATGTGGTATATCTAAATAGTGCATTATTAGTGTCTTGCTTACTAATGTCATAGAGATGTTCATATATTCGCCTCTTAAACTTCCTTGTGGTCTTCCCTATGTAGAAGGCTCCACAGGGTTTACAAATGGCGATATATATGACCCCCATGGTGTCACAGTTGGAGAACGTGTTAGTTTCTAACTTTGTGTTCCTCTCCATTAAATACAAACTCTCCCCCTGTATAACATGTGAGCATTGGGAGCAAGCCCCACACTTAAAAGTGCCTTTCTTCTGCCTACCCTGCTTTGGTTTTCTATATTCCAACATTTCCTTAATATTTTTCCCCTTCCTATAAGTAAATTTCAGGGGGTCCTTGAATAACAAGTCCAAGTCAGAATAGTCCCCAAACTTCCCCCAATTTCTAGAAGTAATGTCTTTAACCAAATAAGTGTCAGTACTGAAATTCAAGATGAAATTACTACTCCAATTTGTGTCTGGGGTTGGGGTATTCTCTGTGTTGGTTACAGTGTGTTCCAATACCTATAATATAGGACTAAATCCCCCCCTCCCATTTTTACTTCATTCAATACTTATTTTATTAAAGCAAGGGGGTAATTTCTTTCCAAAAACATATCTTTCAGTTTCTTACTTTCTAAATCGAAGTCCCTGTCAAGGGACGTCATCCTACTACTCCTAATGAACTTCCCTTTCAAAATTCCTTTCTTTTGTTTGAAAGGATGGGCACTAGTGTAAAACAAGTAGGAGTATGAAAAAGTCACTTTTCTGTAAACTTTGGACTTAAATTTTCTGACTTCAGGTATATTTTCAATAATTACATCCAACTATTGTAAGTGTTCCCTAGAAAAGCTATGGGTGAATTTAAGGAAGTCAGTAGTACTATTGACGTACACGATTAAAAGTTGTAACTTCCATGACATACAACAAAACAGTCAAAACAACAGTGCTGTCCAGCCCAGCCACAAAGCAATGTGACATCACCAGCCAAAGTATTTGAACTGACCCCCACCGCCATCCGAAGAAAAAAAAACACAAAACAGCTATCCATGAGATGACGAACCTCAAACACCCTCTCTGCTGTCCCACCAATGACTCTCAAGCGACTCCATGCCACCAAACCAACCAAAAACAGCATCAAGATACATCAAAGCATACCTGCCGTGACCACTCACCACATGCCCTTAATGCACATTAACCAAACCACAAACCTGTCCTAAATCAATCTATATGCAGTATTTAAATTCTAATCTTAACCTCATTGAACTCTATAAAGGTAGATTGCCAAACAAGTTTGTGTCACAAACTTGTTTCAGCTTTAAAAATATTCTTTAGTGTTTTCTTTTTTTGCCAAACCACCATGTTGGTCTTTTCGGCTTTTCCCAGTTAGGGGTCGCCACAGCAGTACTCCGGTCCGCTAATGATTGGCAGTAGATTTTTATGGTGCTGAGTTGCCAGCCCGACACCCAACCTTCAGCGAAGGCACACCCATTCACACATGGCTTTCGGAGGCCACTTGACCACAGGGAGGACATGCAGACTCCACATAGAAGGCACTCTAGCCGAGAATCGAACAGGAGAACCTCTGGCTGTGAGGTAACAATGCTACCACTGTAGCGCTGCAGATTTTGACCAAACCACCATATAATATATAAATATATGTGTTACACACACATACCACCTGTCAAGCAACAAGTACCCAAAGGCCTACCTTTTCTCCCGGAACACCTACAGGTCGTCATGGGAATACCTTGCTTTAGCAAGTTAATGCCAAAATGTGATTCCTTACCCAGTTACACTCTCCCAAAATGTATTTAGCCCCTCCCTGCATCTACCTCACTTCCTCCCAATCATCCTACTTTCCTATTGAACCCTTTCCTCTCCTCTCCAAATAGCTTCTTCCCTTGCCCTCCTAAAACCCATTTCTATTGCAATCTAAACCCTCATCTGAAAATGTCCCTGGTCATATTGGTCTGTTACCAAACCTCATTTAAAGTACTGGTTATAAAATGTGTCTTTTTTCCCTTTTTCACTTGCTCATAGTTTAGCATTGCACTCCATTGACTGGCAGCGGTGAATAGCAGTTCACTGCTCAAGTTAAAAACTGGCAAATTTAATTTGGAATGTTATCAACCATGTGATTGAGACTGACACTGTTGTGCTTTCCTCAGCAGTTGCTTGCTTATCTCTTATCTCTGTGGTATAATGTGTAACTATATAGAGTTTAAAGAAACAGTGCAGGTGATGCAGGGTTTGAAACCAGTTCATAGATCATTTTGCTGAGGGAGGTCATAATAAATATTGACAATCATTTTGGTTTATGAATATGTTAAGGTGAGAAACTCAAGCAAGGTCAGTATTGACTAAAAGTGACAGACAGATATGTCATTTGAAATTATGTCGATATTGTGTGTACTATGTAAAAAATTAAAGCATTTCTGCTGTTCCCTGTGCCCTTCTCCATTCCTATGGCATTAGCTAAAGTCCTGATATTGTGAGACAAACATAACAGTACTGATGTGTAAGGAGATGTCAGAAGGCTGAATGTGTTAGTGTAATGCAGTAGTAGCTCTGCTCATTGTTAGATATACACTGTGATTCATTTCATATTCATTCAAATTATTAAAAAATGTTTGTGAATACTTGTGATAAATATTGCCTTCTGCATTTGCATAGTGCTTCACAGTGTGGAATGAATTTTTTTGGCTTAAGGAAAAAGTGATAAAATTAGTTTAGGCTGCCTTATGTAACACAAATAAGCCTGGTGCTAGTGCAGAGCCATCAGTATTCTGTATTGTACTCAGTGAAGAAAATACACCTGCTAGGGAACTATCTCTGTGGCACAAGGTGTAAATGCAATGAGCTTAGAAGAGAAGGATATCTGATGCGTGGCTCAAATCCAGTTAATCTGATATTTTTACAGGGGGTGGTCTGAATACATATCTAATCACATTTTGTGATACAATTGTGTTGTTTAAAAATAAATCTTGTCATATTCCTAATATGTGAGCTGTTGTTTGTCCATTTTCATATTATTTGTCATTAACTACAAGCCTGATAATGTGTTCCACAAAGTACATTTCTGATGTTGCACTGAGATGTGATAAAGATGAATTTGTCACTTGAACGCACTTCTTGGTTTGGTCATTATGGCTACATATATCCATTGATTGGATTTAATTTGCTGTAAACTTTTTTCTCTGTCCTATATTTTTTCTAATGCTTTTTCCATTTGCTCTCCAGTCAGCGGTGTACAGACATGATTCACTGCCTAAGGAAAAAGTGAAAAATTTAGTTTAGATTGCTTTATGGAGTGCAAATATGTGTGACATCGGGGCATGGCCCCCAGCACCTTGGATAGTAATGATTGCAGAGAATACACCTGACAGATGTACACATCTGTGGTACAAGGAGTAAATGAAGTGAATTTAGTGAAATAAGGCACATGATGCATTGTTCGAACCCTATTTAGAGATCAGGTTGCAACTATTCACAATACATATATATATATATATATATATATATATATATATATATATATATATATATTTTTTTTTTTTTTACTTTAATTTGCATTTGCTCTCTGTTTGGTAGAGTATAAACATGGTTCACTACCTAAGGAAAAAAGTGAAAATTTTATTTTAGGATGCTTTATGTACTGCAAACATACTTGGCAGCATTGTGCATCCGGCAGCACACTGGATAGTACTCAGTGAAGAAAATACAGTTGTCATGTAACTTTCTGTGTGGCACAAGGTGTAAATGAAGTGAACTGAGTGAAATAAGGCACATGATACATTCTTCAAATCCTGTTTAAAGATCCCATTTCAGTTATCCACAATATGTATTTTTTTTATCTGCATTTGCTTTCTACTTGGCAGTGCACAAACACAGTTCACTGCCTAAGGAAAAAGTGACAAATTTAGTTTAGGATGCCTTATGTAGTGCAGGCACATCTGGCAACAATGCCCCTTCCTCAGCACTCTGGACAGCACTGAGTGAAAAACTTCACCTATTGCATATCTATCTCTGTGGCACAAAGTGTAAGTGCTGTGAGTTTAGAGAAACAAAACAACTGATTCTGGGTTCAAATCCAGTGACGTGTTAATCTTAAAGGGGAGAGGAATACATATGTGCAAACATTTTGTGATATCATTGTGTTGCTGACTGAAAATCAACTATTCTCAGTCTTGCTAACAACATGTGAGCTGCTGTATATTCCCTTTAACATTATTTGTCAGTACATGCAGTCCTGATAATATGTGCCAGAAATTAAAGTTCAGATGTGTCAAAGAGATGTAAGAATGATAAATGTGTCACTGTAATGCACTTCTTCTTGTCAGTGCTAAGAATAACCTTTGCTTGAATTAAGTTTTCAGTTCAGCATCTTTTCTTCTTCAGTTGTTTTTATTTTTTATTTATTGTTTCTCTAATGTCTTTTGCACTTTCTCTCCACTTAGCAGTGTGAAAACACTGTTCATGGTTTAAGGACAAAAGTGAAAATTTTATTTTGGGCTGCATTACGTAGCATGAACAAGCCTAGTAGCATGGCATTGCTGTCATCACTCTGGATAGTACTCATTGAAGGAAAATACACCTGTCAGGTAACTTTCTCTGTGGCACAAGGTGTAAATGCAGTAGCGACTTTAGATGAAGAACACAGCTGATTAGTGGTTCAAATCCAACTAGAAGATACCTTTACAAAGGGTGTCAGAATCCCATTTCTCAGAGCACTTTGATTTATTCTGTAAAACTTAAGAAAAAAATTATAATGTTACACATGCTTATTGAAAGCAATATATCACTAATGGTTTCATAAGTAAACACTTCTATTTAGCTTATATCATTATTGCTTCACATGTAACCTCAAACTAATGTGTGTAGAATTTCTTAAACATGGCAATGATGATATTTAATTTAAAATTCAATTGCATATGTATGATTCATCACATATCCTAACTACGTGTTTAGGACAGTTATGTCTTGTGAAATATGCATGCAACATATCCCAACATATCATCCAATTGCATCCATCTGAAATATATTTGCAAACAGAAATATTGCCTTTTACAGATGAATGAATTCCAAGGACTAATTAAAGTCACACACATCCAGGCTTCTCTGAAGTATATTTCCAGCCATTCTAAAATTAGTATATCTCAAATTACCATGCTTAAATGGTAGCTCTCCTATAGCAATGTCAATTAATAAGATAGTCTTCTATTTTTGTATGCTTTATCCCATGTGTTTGATTCCAAGCTGATACAACAATATTTTTAAGAAATGTTTTATTGATTTAATGTATATGTAATATATAGACAGAAAGGGAGAAATTCAATATCACATATTGTTAAACAGAGTTAGAAATACATTAAATCATCAGAGTAATCTAACATAATTAAACATTAAGTATCTTGGTATTCCATTATCAGCATTTCAAGATTATCGCAACAACTAGAAGTCTGCTAAACTTGAAAATTCTTTGACCATAGGAACTGAGCTTACTTTCCAATTTTTTGTGACAATTTTTCTAGCCATTGCAAGGAGACTCCAAGACATGTTTTCTTGTTTAGCTTTAGCAGATAAAGGAAGTAGAACATTCATTAGTATTGTTGATTTAGTTAATTAACAATTATTAGACCATAAGGGAGGTATAAGATCCAATTTTAATATATGATTTGGAATCTCTATACAACATTTTTAATATTCCAATAAATTGTTTTGGAAATGCAAATGTTCTCACAGTTTTAAATAAATAGTTCCAACCCACAGAGTCAAAAGCTCTGTCAGTATTTAAACTGCATAGAGACATTTTTTTGTTTAATCCTTCTGCTAAATTTAAGATTGTTACTACCCTTTTAATTTTATCATAAGTTATTCTACTGACTATAAATCCTGTTTGATCTTTATTAATTAATTTATATACTATATCCTTTAATCTTATAATGAAAATAATGCAAATATTTTATAGTCTACATTTAATAATGAAATGGGTCTATATGACAAAACATTTTATCCTTACTTTAACTATAGACTAAAAGAATGAGTAAAAAAGTCACACAGAAAAAACAATTGGTTAAAAAACACAAAAAGAAAAATCTAGCAAAACTTGACTTTACACTGTGTGATACCTTAAACCTCTTGTATCAGAGGCAACATTTACTTTTAAGGCTATTTATGGACAATTTCAGACCAATAAAGCCACCCCCTCTAGCTGTGCCTCTGAGACAAGAGGTTTAAGGTATCACACAGTGTAAAGTCTAGTTTTCTTTAACTATATGGTGAAATTACAGAAAATTTCCATGAGGATGGAATTATTTTATCACTCTGGATTATCATGAAAACTTCACTCAGTAATTCTAAAAGATTCAATATGTGCAGATTATATAATTCCATGCTTAAACCATCTAAGCCTGGAGATTTATAGGTTCATAGGTGAGCTAGGCTAATGGCTCTGGAGCAGACACAAGCCTAGCCCAAGAATATTCCAGGTCATCCTGTTGCAGGATGTTAGTTCCTTGTGCCCCTATCGAACAAGCCTAGCCCAAGAATATTCCCAGTCATCCTGTTGCAGGATGTTAGTTCCTTGTGCCCCTACCGAGCAAGGCTGTTGAAGTGATCCCCAAGGTGAATTTCCAGTTACCCATCCATTTGTCAAAATTCTTCTTGAACAGGGCTAGTGAAGTGCTCTGCTTGACATGAATGGGGAGTTTATTCCAGAGTATAGGAAGTCTCTGGGTTAGGAATCTGTCCCTCCAGCAAGTTCTGTTTATTGTGGTGATGAGGTTGAGGTCTTTGGAGCATGTGGTGCGGAGGGATTGAGACTTTTTCAGATGAAGCATGTCTAGCAACACTGGTTCAGACATGGCTTTGTATGTCAAGCAGAAATTGCCTCTAAGTAGGCGATATGAGATGAAGTACAGCTGGAGTTTTTTGAGTCTGTATGTATAGTGCAAGTGTTTGAGTCCTCTTTGTGTGGAATCTTTTTGGCCTCTTTAGTTGTTCTAGGTGTCTAGTGAGGTACATGCCAAATGGGGCATTGTACTCTATAATAGGTCTAATGAGGGATGAGTAGAGAGGGGGATTATGACTTCTTTCCTCCTGGATGAGAAACCTTTTGTAATGAGGTGTGACACATAGAAGGGCTTTCTAATTATAACTGCTGTGGCAACATGGTTGTCAAAGGAGAGGTTGCTATCTACCTGTGTCCCTAGATCTCTTATCACACCTTGGGAGTTGAGAGGGTTACCATCGATGTGGTAGTTCATGGGCACCGTGTTTTTCCCAAAGGGGATGATGATGCACTTTTTAGCACTGAGCTTAAGACCATGGTTCTGGCACCAGTCGTTGGTGTCTGTGAGACCTTTTTGTAGGATGTCTACATCAGACTGAGAATCAATAATAGCTCCTAGTTTGTAGTCATCTGCGAATTTGGTTAACCAGAGTCCCTTGGTGTTGGCCTGAACTTCAGAGAAGTAGATACCAAACAGGAGAGGACCCAGGACACATCCCTGTGGGACTCCACTTGTAACTGCATGGAAGTCAGATTTGGAGTCTGCTACTTTCACCGTGTGGGTTCTGTCCATCAGCCAGTTGGCAACCCATCTTATGACATAGGGGTTAATACCTAGGTTAATGAGTCTGTCAATGATCCCTGAGTGGGGGATGGTGTTGAAGGCCTTGACTAGATAGAAGTAGGCTGTGTGGACTACCTTGCCTTCATCGACCACTCTGGTGACAGATTTGAAGACGTCTATCAGGTTGAGCAGACATGATCTGCCCTTCACAAACCCAAACTGCAAGGGGTCCAGGGTTTGAAGGTTCCCTATATCCCTATTTATGAGGTCCATAATGATGTGCTCTATGGCCCTACAGATCAGGCTAGTCAGGCTGATGGGGCAGTAGTTTCCAGGGTCAGTAGTCACTCCTCCTTTGTGGAGTGGAATAACTGTAGTGGTGCACCATTCGGTGGGAACAAAGCCTGAAGTGAGACTGTGATTGAACAAGGCACTCAGGTGTGGTGCCAGTTTCCTTTGTAATTCATGTAAAACACTGCCACGTATATTATCAGGTCCCATGGAAGCTGTACTTTTGGCTTTGGATATTGCAGCTTCTACTTGTGCAGCCATGATATTAGGGATATGGCATTCCTCAGGTATTGGAATGGGCCCTTTAGGGGGTGAAGAGGGGGTAAAGTTTGCACTAAACCTGTCGGCCAAGGTATTGACAATATCTGTTGGTTCAGTATAAGTGGTGCCATTGTGCAGTAGCTTACAGCAGCTCTGCGTTTTGTTATGCAGATTCTTGACATAGCTAAAGAATGCCTTGTGGTTATTTTTACTATCTGTAGCAATTTTGTTTTTGTAACTAGCTTTGGAGGATTTAATGAGGGATCTCAGTTTTTTGCTGAGACTTACAAGGGAATTTTTCCAGTTTTATGACTTTACCCTTTTCTGCAACAGTATTTTTCCTTCTGTTGTAGAGTTTGTTAATGGCAGGGGACCACCAGATTTGCTTCCTTTTTTTTGGAGGAAAGGATCTTGGTTCTCTTTGGTATAGCCTGATCCATGCACTTGTGTAAATGCTCATACAGTGCCTTGGTGCATGATTCAGCAGCCATAGATTCATTCCCCATTTGCATGAATGATGTGAAATTTGACAATTTTGCCTTTAGAAGCTCAAAATTGGCTTTGGAGAAGTTCTTCACTGTAGTTTCCTTCATGGGGGGTGAGGGTGGGAGTTGGATTTCAACTGTGATTAACTTGTGGTCAGATCTAACCAGGGAGGAGTTGATTACTGGTGTAGAGCAGCGATCCCCCATGTTTGTAATGATCAGGTCGAGTATGTTTCTATTTCTGGTAGGGGTGAAAATTAGTTGGTCCAGGGCACTGGAATTAATGAATTCCAGAAATCGTTTGGCAAAGAGCTTAAACAGGAGTAAGTTTCCCAGCTAATGGAGGGATAGTTAAAGTCTCCCAGTAGAAGGGTATTAGATTAAACCTTAATGCCTTCCAGAGTGTTCAGGAATGTGGAGTGAGAGTCTTGGGGCATTGTGGGAGATCTCTAGCAGGCTGCAACTTGGATTGCAGTTTTATCCAGTGTTAGTTGTACCTGTAGTATCTCTGATGCATTATTTTGGGCAACCAGTCTGGAGGTGTGCATATCCTTTATTAAGATGGATACACCACCACCTTTGGGGCGTCCGTCCACACCTCCTTTAAGGCTTTGGTCCAGATTTAGGGGCCAAAAGGTGTGATATGCAATGCAGCCTGGTAGTGCTGGGGTACTCTCAAGAGCCTTGAACCAGGTCTCTGTACTGCACAGAGGTTGATGTTCTCCAGTTTAAGGAGTGACTCAAGTGAGTGCATTTTGAGATTTAGACTTCTAGCATTGAGTAGCATAATCCTCAGGTTACATTTGCTTGGAGTTGTTATGGTGTTAAATTTGTCTTCAGGGCATTACCTATAAAAGGAACTATAGGGGTGGCAAGAGCCTTTGCAGTATCCGGAATCCCAGGGGTGACAGATGCAGGCCATCTTTGGCAAAGAATCAAGGTCTGTCAATCATGTCATCCCAGGCAGACAGATACTGGATCCACTTTGAATGACACCAGAAACTTGGCTAATTATTGAAGTCAATAATTTTCTGCTTGTACTGTGGTATCATTCGAGGTGATGGTAGGATGGTACTCAGGGCTAGGGTCATACCTCCCTGGGCTACAAGATCCGAGAGCTCCTCCATGTCTCTTTTCATGTAGTCCAGGAAAGTACGTCTTAGGTCATTCACACCAACATGGACAATGACAGAGTCATATTTGTACTTGCCATGCAGAGACCCAAGTGCATGTGTTATGTGGTGAATCCTGGCACCTGACAGGAAGCTGACCGTAACTTTCTCCTTATTCAACCTAGTGAGTGGGACGTCAGTGTGCCTTACTATTGAGTCACCTATGACTAGTGTATTGGGTAAAATGTTTTGCCGTAGGGGTTTAGGCTGAGCAGCACACTGTTTATGTGGGCTATGTGTCTTGGGGTTTGTGTTTGGATGAGATGGTTGCTTGCATTTCTGTCTTGGAGGTCTTTGTTGTTTGGGCAGATTCTTATTGAGAGCCTCCGTAAAAGTGAGTGTGTGTTTTGTGTTACTATGTGAGAGGTGTGGTGGCATGTGATCCGGGGAGCTATGTGTTCTATGAGGTGTGATGTATGTGTTAACCTTCTCCTTTTGACTGGCTAACCCAGTCTTGGTTTGAGAGAGCATGGCCTCTAGTTTGGCTATGTATGTGCATCTCTCACAAGGAGATGTGTTTGGAGGTAGGAGGAGAGGGTTGTCTGTGTACATGAGACAATTGCTACATTGCCTCAGGATGCCCAGGTTCACCAGGTTAATAGGAGAAAGCATAGGGGACTGACTTTTAGACATGCCTGGATAGGTACTTAGTTATTTAAGTAATGGAGATGTTTTGCTTCTTTTTAAGTATTGAAGCTGTTTTTCTTTCCTTTATGGATGTTTTTTAGTGCTATTAGCAGTTGGTATGCTTACAATAGCAGCTGCAAGAGGTTATGAGCAAGTGCTGGGTTTAGAGGTCTGATTTGGGTGCTCAGAGATGAAAGCTAGCAAGATCTAAGAGAAAATTTGAAGAGCAGACTTTAAGGCACTGGTAAAAGTTTACCCTAGCTTAGCGGCATGGCGCGATGCGCAAACCTGTGCAAACAGGTTTTTAAATCAGAAAATTAAAAGGGACAGAAGCATCCCAAAACAGCCAATAAAATACAATTCCTGAGCTGGAAACCACTTCTCTAGCAATAGATAGGCTGCTCAGAGCTTACCACTCCCACTGATAAGCAGAAAGACGTCCTTCTATCTCAGCAAGGTTTGGACAACTCAGAACACAAAATACAGTCCTGAAATCAGCAAATCTGAGATCCATACTATTCCAGTTTGAGAAAAAGTTGGGAAACAAGCAAGTAGATTGGATTTTTTTTCTGTTTTTTTTTTTTTGTTTCAGAAACAGAAATACAGTAAATGCAGTAGTAAAATTCACTTTTAAGGCTCTAAAAGGCTAGTGTACTTGAGTGTCTAGCCTGTAACAGTAAATTTAGTTGAAAAAATGATTCAATAAAGTGCAGTAGGAAAAATCAGTAAAGAACAGTTAAATTAAATACCAAAGCTTGTAAAACAGCTGTAATAAAGTGCAGCAAGCAAAATTAGCTAAATAAAGCAAAAACAGGTACTTATAATCAAGCAGAGTTTCTCTCTCTCTCTTCTTTCTACTTCTGTAGAACTCTGCAGGACACCCAAAACAGAATCTGCTGAGGTAAATTTGCCATTTTTTTGTTTTTAAATGTCTTTAACTTTTATTAAGGCAATAGGTTTATGCAACAGAAAAAAATTGCTGATCATTAAGTTTATTAGTAACAATTTCTTTAAATACTTATCAATTTTGGAATCATTATGATTTCATCTGTATTAAGATCCTTATGGATTTAAAAAAAAAATATTAAGCATTTCTTCTCTGTCTGAAGTAAGCATATTAATGTGAGGATTTCAGACATTACTGATTTCTGCCTTTTTCCTTAACATCTTACTTCTATTAGCTAATCTGAGAAGATTTTTTTGGAGTCATTGCATAACTTTGTAATTTTAATTTTTCTAGTGCTATCTCCACTTTATGTATTAAAATTGATTGACATTTTGTTTGTAGTTTTTTAATGACTTCAATATTGTCTAATTTCCTTGTTTGGTGTTCAAACCTCACTTTACGTAAACCATCTTGCATTTCTAATAACTGTTTATCCTGCTCTTTCATTTTAGTACTAGACCATCTTTCCATTCTATCCTTAATATGCATTTTAAGGAATCTAATAGTATGGCTTTACTAACTAGGCCATCATCATTCAAATATAGAAAATCCTCAGTTTGTTCCTTAAAGTAACTCTTAAATTCTTTTAATTTCATCATATATACACTGGAATTCTGTAAATAATCAGAAATTTCATTAAATCCACTAATATATTAATACTTAGTACACTATGATCAGAAAAAGGACAAATAATAGAGTTTAACAATTAACTTGATTAAGCAAATCTGTGGAAGCATAAATCATTTTGATTCTAGTTTGATTCCCATGTGCATAAGAGTAATGAGTGAAAATAAAGACTTATCTTCGGCTTTTGGTATTAAATCAACTAAAGTATTATTACTAATCCATTTGTTTAATGCTTTAGCTGATGCTAGAGTATTAGCTTTCTTCTGTTCACTTGTATCTTTCATACTAGATAAACAGTTAAAGTCTCCAGCTAAAATTAGACCACTGTTCCAATGATTTTGTAATAAGTCTAAGCGATCCTTAGTCACTCTTGCACTTATTCAAGAGACCTAGTAAAAATTAGCTAGTGTACAGAGTTTGCAAATAATTACTATGAATGCATACATTCTTTTGGGATCATTTACAGATTCCATGACCCTAAGCATTACAGTAGATTTTCTTCAAAGTATAGTAGTTCTCCTTTTTTTGTTAAAAGAAGCAGATGATAACATTTCATAGCCTAAATTATTTATATATTGTATATTTTTATCTATCAAGTGAATCTTTTGTAAGAATACTATGTCTCCTTTATTTAATTTTAAATGCTATATTAATGATTTCTTTTTCTTGCCATTGTTTGGTCAATTTACATTAATAGACAATAGATTAAAATTATCCATAGTATGTATTTTTGAAACCTTTTTTACCAAGTAATAATATGATACAGCTATCCAAACTCTAATATATAATTCTCACACTAATTTAACTTTCTGTATTTTTTTAATTCTTCCTTTCTACAAACTAAACTACTAAAACTCCTAAGTAAAAAGAACAATAACACATCTACAACTGTAAGTATATATATTGCTAATAAAACCCAACCTACCATGGATAACAAAGTTCCTAGTTTGTCTATCAAATAGATAAACTACTAAATTATTTTCTGTCAATCAAAACCCCAAATTTCAAGAACTAGCTAAAAGCTATTGTGATTTACAAATAATTCATATAATATTGTAGATAAGTTAAAAATTTAAAAAAAACTAATATGTGTGTATTTTTGACATTTAAAACTATTTTCTCATTACAACTGAAATGTTTCATAATCTACTTCAATTAATCTCAAATAATAAATAATTTGACAAATAATGTAATACATATCTATTATGTAATAGTAATATATTATTTATTAAGTATTTCTAAAGTATTTTCTCATTTAACATTTAACATTGTCATAACTAAATTTTTAAATATACAAGTAGAACAGAGTGGGACATGAAATGATAAAGTTATCTGCAAACGTTAAAGGTGACAAGCAATCTAAGCTTATCAAACTATTATACAATAGGCAAGTTAATGTACATTTATTTATTTATTTGTTTATTATTTGTTTATTTATCATGCTGAAAGATATATACATATTTAATAACTCCATCAAAAGCTTTGAACTGATTTTAAAAGTAAAAGTACCTATACTTTAAATTTGGATATCACCCTTAATCTGATAAATATCAAATATCTGATTCATTTGACTCATTAAAATAATTTAAAATTGTAGTTAGAATGAATTATCTTTCTACTCAGCACACTCGAAGAACATTTGCAGCTTATAGTGCATTTTAAAGTTACTTACTGCTCATTTCAAACCACATTCTCCTCTCCCAGTCTGAAACATTTTGAAAATCAACTCTACTTTCTACCAGAAATGAAAGAACTGACTCAGCAATAAAACACTCATGTTTTCAGCTCTGCCTTGTAAAATGATATACCTCAAGTAAGCTTAGTAATTCCAAAGGTGTACAATATGTAGAAAGGTAAACGGTTAATGTAAATATATTTTAGATTTCAGTTTTCATGATCTTTTTGAATATCTTTTATGCAATTTTCTGGGAAAATTATGTGAAATTGTATACTTTTACTTTTCTGTCATGAGCAGGTATGTGTAATGTTTATTTTCCTTATATGCAGTTTACTAGTCAAATATATTATTTCCTGTCTTATATGTCCACTGATATTCTACCTTATTTTATATAACCTGCAGTTCTAACATCTCCCATCAAAGAGCCATTTAATTATCAGTTCTCACTTCTCTTCAATGGAGATTGTAATTTAACATTATTAGAGATTGCAGCGTGTGTATGTATTTCTTAAATTACTAATATTACACTTTTATTAATATTACCTAAAATACTATTTTCCATTGTACATTCAGAAAGAAACATTTATTTAGCATTTATTAATAAATGAATATTTTATCAGCATTCAGTTGTTCCTGTTTTTAGAGACATCTTCTGAAGAATTTGTGATCCAATAGTTCTGTTTTCAAGGTATACACTACATGCACCTGAATTGTTTTTTTTTTTCTAAGTTTGGTATTCATTTGAAGGCTGCACTGACACGCCCTGCTTTATTTGTATTCCCTTGTACCATTTGCATATTATTCTTAAAATGTGTACTCTTTTTACTAAGTCTAATATTATAAGCAAACTTGACTGTAAATAAATGAATTCTTGCCTATCTAACATAAATTCATGTATTTAGCAATTTTGTACTGTTGTTCTGATCTGAGTTTCAAATCCTGAGATTACTGTTTAATTACATGTGAAAATGACAATTTATTGCACACAGCAGCTGCCAATCTCTTCTGTAAATTTTGTTAATATTGTCAAAGGACAATTAATGAGAATTAATAAGTTAACTGAAAAGGATGATGATTTTTTGGAGGAAGGTGCTAGTTTATGCAGGAAGTTCATTAGTAGAAATCGTCTTGAGAATCTAGTGTCAGAAAAGCTTATAGAAATGTGTGAGACAAAGAAATCTGTTAACATTGAAGCCAAAAGGTCTAAGCAAACTGATTTTAGAACTTCCATGCAAATTATCAATAGTGTGAATGATAGAGCAATCAAAAATATTATATCAAACAATTAGAAAATTTTGAAAAGTTGCCCTGAAATTTATAGAGCAGTGAGTAAACACCCAGTTTTTATACAAAAGAGGGGAAAAAGTTTTAAGAATTATTTTCAAGTGAAATTAAAATTGCCAGAAATTCAGGGTGCTAAACTGAGTATGTTCAAATGCTTGAATTGTAAATTATGTGATTATTTATTTACTGATACAAAGGTTACATGTATCAATAATTATAATATCACTATTAAGGGATGTTATACATGCAAATCTAAATTTGTTGTATATTTAGTGGTATATATGTCCTGTATGCCCTTCTATGTGAGTTGCATCACAAGAGAACTGTACAAGAGAATGTATGAGCATAAAATGCAGTGTTGGTGGGGAATAAAAGAAATGCACTTGTGTAGCATTATAAATTGAGTAGATGCAAAGAAGACTTTATTTTTTTAGTTTTGGATGAGGTCAAAGAGTTTGATAAAATGTTCATTGTGTAAGATGAACTGGGTGGTATAAATATCTATGGCAAATTAGATTAAATGCATGCTATCCACCTGGACTTAATAACCATGAAGATTTTGTAGCCTATTTGAAAAGGAAGGGGTAAAAAAACTAATGATTTATATGTGTCATGTGATTCATTCTCCGTTATATAAGTGGAGTTTTTAGAAAGCATTACTCAGTCTGAAGAAGTCTTGTTATAAGAGACAAAAGCACTTACTGCTTAATATGTATTTTAATAAATTTATTTGGTTTCTATTATCCGGCTTTATTTTATTTTATTCTAGCAGTTACTTCAGTTTGACTGTTTATTTTATTATTTCTTCTGTAAATTTCTCATACTTTGTAATTCCTCTAAACTATCTTAATCAGTGATAAATATCTAATTTTACCCCTTCCCATTAACATATACAGTCGAGATTAATTGCACGGCTGCATAAGTTGTTAGCATTCAGTAAAGTGCAAGTAAACTATATGTCAGTGATAGCACAATGTATAATACTACTACTACTACAGATTTTGTGTTTTCAGTTTTTTACTTCTAATTAAATATTTTTAAAAAATTTTATTTTGAGCATATTTCTCACATATACGTTTGATAAGAAGTTCTCTTCTCTTCTCTTCGTCGCCAGGATTTAGGCACTTTCTGCTTTTCTAAATATCAGTGCTGAACTTTGAACTCTTCTAGGACCTGGATATTCATCAGAACTGCTCATAAAGCAGGCAAGAAGGAAAGCAAGTAAGAATCAAGTAGTTTTACACAACTAAATCATTCTTTTGGTCTCAAGTTAATTTTTAAGTGTTAATTGCTTCATAAATGACACATGAAAGGAATGTGTTATAAAAGAACAAACAAAACACAGTCTCCAACACTTTAACACTCCTAATTAGCATATTACTTAGATCTGACATCCATTTAATCATATATTACTCATGCTGAGTAAAAACAAATACAATGTTTCTCTTCCATTTGTTTAAAGTTACCAATTTTATCAATTATAATTTAATGTCATTCCCCTGGAAGAAATATCTTTGACATTTAGTGATGTATTTATAAGTTTAGTTCAAATTAAATATATTGTCTTTCACTATAAATATAGTAAAGCTAATTATTTATATTCCCTATTATGTAAAATGCTTTAGTTTAAAACATAAATATATACTTATGATTTGAAGCTTAAAGTCCTAAATAAACCCCTAAACTAGAGAGTACAGCTACTCTTTCAAAATATAAAGTTTCTGTAATCAGAAAATAAATGTCACTTGTTTTTAAGCTTTTTAACTTTAGAAGCAGTTTCCATGAATTCAACTCACTCTGTCTCCTGAGGAATCATTGCAGTCCATTTCTTCATTGTTATTATGAATTTTATTTTTATTAACTAATGTAGATGCCTCTTCCAGTGTTTCAAATACTTTGACTCCTTCAAAAAAAAAATATTTTGATCTTTAATCAGCAGCAAGCAGGATTTCCTTTAATTCATTACTTTGCTAGAAAATAATTGTCAGATCTTATTACATACTCATCTATTTTAATAGGTGGGTTTTTTCCATGCTGGGCACAAACTTAATTATTAATGAACTTAGAAAGTGCTATCAAGGATCTATGTGTCTTTTTAATCCCAAAATATAAAGTTTCAGGTAAATTTAATATTTTATGCAGCCAGGTTAAGTTTATTATGTTGTCTCTGTCAATTTTCTCAGGCATGCCACATATTCTGATATTGCTTCATCACAACATATTTTCTAAATCATCAACTTTATCTATAAGCAAGTTATTTTCTTTTAAAATGAATTCAGTGTATGATTCACCTTCAGTAATTCTCTATTAATTGTCATTTAAAGCTTCTTTTGTACTGCTAATTACTACACTTTGTTATTTCATAAACATTTCTAAATGATCCATCTTCTTTCTGCATTCTTCTTTAAAACTTGTCCATTTTGTCCATTTTAATTAATACATCCTGCATGTTAGGTATTAGTGACTAGATATATCTTTTAATAAAAAAATCCTGAGTACAATTTTTTGAGTGTTTCGTGTTTTTCATAGAAGAATCCTGAGTACAATTTATTTGAGTGGTTCATGTTGTAATCTCTTCTCTTTTCTCTCTTAACAAAGCAGGTGAAATTCTGAGAGGAAAATTATAGCTTTTGAAGGACTTCAAAGTATAAATGTTTTCTCTTACTATTAGTGAATATAAATAGCTATTAAGTATCTCCAAAATTCTATTTTTTGATTAAATTTTCTGTCAGTAAGCCATCTTGGCCATGCTCCCCAACACTATTTTAATATTTTGTAAACCCCAACTTCACAATATGTCAAAATTCATCCTCTGACTCCTTCAAGACTGCAAGGATTAAAAGCCAAGCCATTAAGCATTCTATTGTTGAACACTGGAACCTGTTTCAGTAGGTTGAGCATCGCACATGGATAAGCTCAAAGCCATGTCTCACATTTTTACTGCTATGTGACATACATAGTGCCAATGTGTCTGCCAAGGCATCCATCTGCAAATGCTGTTGGCAAGGCTGTACAAGGCTATGCATATTTGCACACAACCAGTTACGTGCAAAATCTGAATTGGGCACCAGTTCAGACATATCTTGTTATTAAGCCAACCATATCCTGATTATGTCTTTATGTTTGTTGCACTTACTTACCCTTATTTCTCCCTGTGGCAAACAGTATAGTCTACAGAGCATGCCAGATTAACAATCATTTAATAAGTAAGAGCAAAGCACCACCATAAAGATGTTACTATATGTCCCACACAACATATTATTGCTACTCTATACTGCATCTGTCTATATCCCTCTCTCTTCACCGCTTCTGGTTTGGTAAGCTGTCACTTTGCTTCAGTTGTGTTATTTAAATGTTGTGAAATAGTAATTCCTTTGTGGCATGATGAGATAATGCTCATATGTATAGACAGATTTTTAACTTTTTTCAAAGATTCTAATCCAGCCATTAGCTAAGTGTTACTTTTTTGGTACACTATTTTATGTGTACCTGTTGGCTACATATTGTTATGAGCCAACATTATCCTTTCTTCTGTCATTAGCTACTTTGTCCCTGCCTCCATCTCATCCTGTTGATATATCTTCTCCATTCTGTGTCATTATTATTTCACTTGCGCATCTGCACAATGTCTAGTGCTGGACAACAAATGCAACAAAGGGTAAATCTAAGTACACATTTTATGGCAATGTCTTGTTATTTATTGCCTTCAGACACATTACTCTGGTGTGCTTTGCACTGCTTTTCTTAGCTAGAGATATTCAGTTTAATGTACTTTTCAACTAGCTGAAGTGCTGGATGCATGCCTCTCAAGTGTACCTCATTATGAGGAAAGTACCTCATTTGGGATCTTAAAAAGTTCATGTTTCTCGAAGTTCCAATAAGTTCCACATTGAAATGGTCTGTAACACATTCAGTTTTGGGAATTTTTTAAGTGAAATCCATGGTAAATTGAAATAAATCATATTAATTCATTAAAAGATCTTCTTTATAAGTAAAACCAGCATATTTTAACCATCCTATGACCTTCCTAGCTGAAGTTATTAGTAAGCCATTAGTATGTGTTCCACATTTTGCCCATTTGTTCTACATTATGATGGCTAGTGTTCCTCATTTTGGAGATAGAAGGTTAAGAGCTATGGTTGGATGCACAAATTACAGAGGTCAATAGGGTTTTGATGTTTTTCTTTTGGCTTTTCCCGGTTAGGGGTTGCCACAGCTGAACTCCGGTCCGCTAATGATTGGCAGTCGATTTTTATGGTGCCGAGGTGCCAGCCCAATGCCCAAACTTCAACGAAGGCACACCCATTCATGCATGTCTTTTGAACACCACTCGAATGCAGGGAGGGCATGCAGACTTAACACAGAAGGTGCTCCAGCCGAGAATCGAACAGGAGAACCTCTTGCTGTGAGGCGACAACGCTACAGCTACACCACCACAGAGGTCAATAGGGCAATGAGGATGAATACATGCATTCACATTTGCTGAAATCTGCTGTCAGCTGTTAAAGGTATGAAGTATGACCTTCTGCCTTGCATGCTTAGATAATACTCAGGTATGAGTATTTTTAATGGAATGCTGTAAAGGTTTGAATCCTGATGGGTGAAAACTTGTTTCAGAATGTTTTGTCTGACTTCGTTGGTTGTAAATGTTGGCTGCATCTTTCATTAACACACCATTATCTTGCTGCTATATTAATGTGCCTGCTGCCTATTGTGAAGGCTGTCATTTACATATTTTTTTATTTTTGTGCAAAGGTTAGCACACAGCAACACAAAATACTGTTAAGTTCCATTCTAAGTTCAACACTTAAAGATATGATTATACATGCACTAATACTTTGCCATCCGCAACACAATTCTTCTTGTTAGTGCTGTGCTCAAAGACTAAAATAAAAAAAAAATCAAATAATTATTGTTTTAGGATGCACAGCACTTGTACAACACTCTGTATTTACCATATATATATATATATATATATATATATATATATATATATATATATATATATATATATATATATATATATATATATATATATATAGATAGATAGATAGATATATATAGATAGATAGATAGATATAGATATAGATAGATATAGATATAGATAGATATATACATACATATGGTAAATACAGATAATATACACAGTTTTGAATTTATGATTTTACATGTGATACCTGAATATACCGCGGTGGTACGGCGGTAGCATTGTTACCTCATAGCAAGAGTTTCTCCCGTTTGATTCTCGGCTTGGCTTGGGAGTGCCTTCTGTATGGAGTCTGCATGTCCTACCCGCGGTTGGGTAGCGTTCGAAAGACATCCGTGTATAAATGGGCGAGCCTTCATTGAAAGTTGGGCGTTGAGCTGGCACCTCAGCGTTTCATAAAAATCTACTGCCAATAATTAGCGGACCGGAGTTCTGCTGTGGCGACCCCTTACTGGGAAAAAGCTGAAAGACAAACAACAACATGTGATACCTGAATATTTAGAGAAGGGTAATATGAAGAATTTAATGAAAAAAGAGGAAAATAAATGGATTTTGCATTTTAAGGCACACTATCCACCAGAGCTGAATGAAGCTTTTAGCATTAAACCAGTGCTAAAAGAAAAGCATGACAGAATAAAATGTTTGTTTTTTACATTGATGATTACATTTAATTAACTGTATAATTCTTTTATTGTTGATTTTAATGGTAAGTATGTGATCTTTTCTTTTAGAAATGTTCTGCATGAGGAAGCATTTTAATGTGATCGTTTTTACTTGTGATTAAACTTTTTGTTCTATTTGTGGCTATTTTATCTGATTCTTTTATTATTTTGAATGAATCTGGACTTATAACCCTAAGTATTTGTGAACTTTGTCTAATTTTTCATTTAATTTTGAATACATGGGTTAAGATGAATACTTCAAAACATCTCCCTTCTACTAGTAATGCACAAAAAAATCAATTAAACACATTCAGGACTTGATTAATATTACACAGAATCCGTTATTAGAAGATTTGGCTACTACCATATATGAAAATGTGACTGAAGTAAGCATCAATATATCTATGCAGGATTATAAGGTTAAAGTGCAATTGTTTGAGTCTAAGTTGCAAAGTTTAAAGAAATTTCAATGGCAGCACCTTAGTTTTAATGCCTATGCACAAACAAAAACTGTTCCACATGGGTTTCATATACTTAAAATGCCCACATAGGATAAATATCTTGAATTACTTAAACAATGGCAAATAATTAACCTTAACTGTTCCCTTCAGTACATGACTATAATGAATGCATACTTCAAACCTATAGAAATGAAGCTATGAAACAAAGTTTCTGAATTATATAATGCCTTGGTTGGTACAGTGGAGTGTAATGTACATTCCATTCTACTTACTGAAGTAATTGATAGAACCAGCATTTTTTAACAAAAACTAATTGAAACTATGCAATGGAAATTAAAAAAAGACATCTGTGACTTTAAAAATGGTCATTTTTTATGTCCAATTGGAAACAAGATCTTAAAAGGGCCGTAACACTTCCACAATTTGGTAGATAAACATGATGGAGTATCTGTAACACAAACTGCCCCTTTAAATACAAAAAAAAAAAAAAAAATACAAAAACACAAAAACTACAAGAAATGTTCCTGCTTCAATGTTGGATATTAATACTAATTTTGCTAGCTTGGTTAACATCAACTCTACAGCACTCCTTCTACTCACATGGTTTAAATTCAACATCAGGTGCAAGTGCTTATCCTTTATGTGAAATTACTGTGAATGCAAATATCGTCTCAGCTTTAGACCCCCTGGATTTTCCTATGTTCCAACAAGATCCTCTGCCATTGCCACCTATTTGGAAATGGACTTACAGCTACAGAGGTTGGCTGAAGAAGAATGTACAAGAAGTGAGACCAGGAATCAAACAAAATGCTAGTACAATTGGGACACTTGTCTGGTATCATTTTTAATCTATCCAAATGTAAGTTAAATAAATTTGAATATATAGCTCTTAACAAAAGCCGAACATTTGTACCTGCCAATGCATGTACTAATAAAACTTGAGTTTTTTGTTAGAAAGCTTAATTTAAAGGCTATTTTTAACTTTCCATCTGATTGCCAGCAACATTTTAAGCTAGGTTCCTATCTTTTTATTACTTTTGATAATATAATCAGTAATCAAATGACACAACTTGCTAAGTTAAATACACAAGACAATGTAATGAAGGTTCAAATTGAACTAATGGCACAGGAGTTTAAAGAAAGGGAATGCTGTTCCAATACAATAGAACATATTAAGGAAGACATTTTAACTGATAGGCAGATGAATTTAAGAACAATATTTTCTGAGAACAATACTCATGAGAATACTAATGTTAAAAAAACAAGAGACTGAATAATAATAATAGCAAAAACAATAATAACAATAAAGCTATGAATAGTTGTAGATGCAATCTAGCTTATAATCAGAATACACCTGAAGTTATAAATATTATTAGAAAACAGTGACAAATATTATCTCAAGTCTCTGAGGTAAAATATATCTTTATGGAAGGTCCTACATTTAGTTAAAAAATCATCTACATTAAAAAAATAGGTTATGTTACAAGGAACAAATTAAAACAACTGGTGATCATAGGTTCAATAGAATGGGGACATATGCATTCAATAAATGCATTTTTTTAAATATATTTACACCAATAAAACAATTTTACATCCCCTTAAAAGAATTACTTTTACATTATGAGATTATGGTACATGTGAAATGAAGAACCTTGTATACATGGCCAAATGTTGTAAATGTTCTGCCTATTATATAGGTAAAAACTAATCGAAAGTTTAAAGAAAGAATTTGTACTCATATGTCTGAAATTAAATGAAAACTGGAAAATAATGCTTTGTATAAACATATGGTAAATACAGATAATACACACACTTTTGAATTTATGATTTTGCATGTGATATCTGATTATATTAGATAGGCGATATGAAAATTTAATGGAAAAAGAGGAAAATAAACGGATTTTGCATTTTTAAGGCACAATATCTACAAGGGCGGAATGAAGCTTTTAGCATTAACCAATGCTAAAAGAAATGCATAATAGTATAAAATGACTTTTTTTTTTACATTGGTAATTAAATTTAATTAATTGTACATTTGTTTTATTGCTGATTTTAATGGTTGTATAAGTATGTGATTTTTTTTCTTTTGGAAATTGTCACTCGTCCAGTCAGGATAAAGTAGACAAGTCTTTGTGGGAGCTGTTCAAGCAGCTTTATTATGTACAAACACATCAGGATTGACGCTTAATAAATTTAACTTAGATAAACTTATAAACAAACTAGCTATTACACTCATACATGCTCACTCTCTGGCTGCAACTTCAAAATGGCACTGAAGCTCCCACGTGCTTGCTATTTATATGCACATGTCAACTTTGAAATACTTCTTAAAGGTACAAAACACACACACACACACACACACACACACACACACACACACACACACACACACACACACACACACACACACATTATTCTACAGAAATGTGCTCTACCTGAGGAAGCATTTTATTGCAAAAGTTTTTACTTGCGATTAAACATTTTATTCTACTCATGTGTCCAGACTGCTTGTTTTGTCTGGATAACTGCAATATTCCTCCGGTGTAGTGTGAATTCTTCTGTGTTGCTTGACTTTGGTACTGTGATTATACATTGTGTAACTGCATATGTAGGATGCTTGAGGAAACTGTCAGTGTGTCTTTCACCCTCATATTGTTAAGACTACTCTTAAAATACATATATGATATGTAACTGTTCAGTGTTATTGTGCCCTTTGACCACATTTAAGCATAAACATCCAGCTAATAAACAGTGGTGATATCACGCATTCAACTGAGAGCTGTCCCAGTTGTACTGCAGCATATCGTATGTCACTTGTGATTTAGGCACTGATCTGTAGCTTGTGATACTAGGTAGTTATTTCAAATCCAGCCATTACTGCTCAGACTACATTGTGTCAGCCTTATTTTGATTGTACATGTTGCTAATACGGTTGTCTAGCACATCTGCTGTGTACACATTTAGATGCTGATTCCTATTACCAAAAGTTATGATAATTTCTCACATAGCAATGTTTTTATTCAGAGTAATGGTGGCATGCGTTTATATTTTCCTTACGTAATATATATAATAAGTGTTATCCTCTGGCATGAGGAAATGAAAAAACATTCTGTATATTGTTGCTTTAGTACAGCAATTACAGGCACACACAGCCCTTACAGTAATAACATAATGTAAAGCCTTAACATACTGACATATTTTGCAATTGTAGCAACACTTCTACCATGGCACATTCATTCTCTTCAATGTCATGTATTTTCTATTGTCAAATGCTCCTGTGTTTAACATTTACATTGTTTGACTGTTAGCATATTGTAAGCCAAGAATAGCATCCACCACAGTTACAATATGTACATTTACAGTGGGAGGGGCCACCACCATCTCTTTTATGTCAAAGAGATTGTTTATCCACATGCATATGATGTAATAAAATAGCATAGCTGGAGTGTCACAGTTGTGTTATGACTTTCACTGTAGCGCTTATTGTTCATTCACATGTCTTTTGCTGTTCATTCACATGTCATTATTCGGTAGAGTTGCATAGCTTGCTGTTCATTTCCTAGACAGACAATGTTATATGGCTTTATCAAACACCATTGTATCCCATTTTTATGTTGGACAATGATATATTATCACAGGTTGTGACTGCGTGGTAGTAAAATGGTTATTCGGGGCATGCCCTCTTGTGAGTGTTCATGTGGCACATGCATTGCTTACTGGCTTGCATAGCATAGTTATACAGATAGACTGTGGTTCATTTCTGGGGCAGTGTGTGTACTGTACAATTGAAGCAGCTTATTTGTCAAAGAAAACCAAATGGAAACCTCGACTCGACCAATAAGTGTACAATTTCACATAAAACTTAATAGCGGAACAGATTCATTGTGATTTGGTAAAAATACAAACTGGATGTTAAGCGTTTTCACTCATAACATAGAGCTTCATCAGAACATCCTTTCATTGATAAAAACATTATTTAAATACAGAAATCGGCACCAAAAAATGCATTAACTGTTACTCCTCCCTTAAAGAAATACTACTACATTTCATAACTTCTTCGTATTCTACTGAATGAATGTTACTCATAATAAGTTGCATGACAGAAAAAAATAATAATAATAAAATAATAATAAAAAATGTGTGTAAGAATTAATTATATAAAATACTATAATACTAATATGCCAAGGACATAAAATGTATCTGTTATGCAATCAAATCCTAAAATTGCCTGTATACACACATAGCATTTTTATATATAATATAAATTAAATAAGACTCTGTTCAAAATCTGTGTTAAAATACATAAAACACTTCTATACTGATATGTTGAGACTATATTTGAAATAAATATAAATATAAATATACGTACCCCAATTAATATAAATAAATGTAGTATTGTTTAGATAAATTAATTTATGCTACAATTTTATTAAATAAATAAAGGAAACACTAAGTATATATAACAATAAAAATAAATAGAAATATATATTGAGTATTTGTACACTAATTGTAATTACAGTTGATTATATTTATCTGAGATCAAATTCAAGAATGGGTTTGCATGAAATGAATTTGTTTAAACCTGGAAAGTTTGCGGCGTTGAGATAAAGTTGCCACCAAACTTCCTTGAAACTTAATAGTTTCTTTGGGTCCCCTCCTTTGGGATTGTTGTAAATAATATCCAAAATCCCAAATTTGAACTTATGTTCAGCCCCCATTTTTTCCACATGTCTAGATAGTGCATTGGTACCATCTTTTCTAGATATACTGTAAATATGATCATAAATTCTCTTTTTGAAATTCCTTTCTGTTTTTTCAACGTAATAGCTAGGGCATGCTCCACATTTGGCGATATAAATCACCATTCTAGTGTTGCAATTTCCCTTTTTCAACTTTATTACTGTTGTGTAATTGTTGAAAATACTTAATTTGTGTGTTTCTAAAATGTGTTTGCACTGATTGCATGTGCCGCACTTCCTGGTACCATCAAAAATGTGGTTACTCTTGTTTTGATTCCTATTTTTCTGCTGGTCATGAAAATTGTATTCAAGAAGTTTCTTGATGTTGTCTCCCATTTTGTATACCACCCCTGGTCTTTTGCCTACTATTTTCTCCAAGTTAGGTTCAGAATCTAGTAAAAAACATAACTTATTGATAGTTTCCACAATTTTGTCAGACATTGGATTGTATGTTAGGATGAAAGATTTTTGATGTATCATTCTATCATTTTTCTTGAAATTAGAATTTAATTCCTTGTTGTTGACTACTCCTATTCCTAGTAGGGGTTTGTATTTCAAACCCCATTCATTTACCACATACTTCCCTACGTTATGCAACATTGAAGGGGGGTAACCTCTATCCTTAAACAATTTTGTAATAAATTTGATCTCTTCCTGCATTACCAAATAATCCGAAGTCATGCGAGCAGCACGGATGCATTGTCCTTTAAATATATTCTGTTTTAATTTAGTAGGATGAAAACTATCATATGCCAAATAGTCATTGGAAAATGTCTTTTTCCTGTGTATTCTGGATCTTAATTTGTCGTTATGTACATGTATATGTGTCCAAGTAAGCTATTCCCTCATTACTCATATTATATGTAAATTTCAAGAAATTGCTACTGTTGTTAAGAAATTCAATAAAAGTGTCCAATTCTTCATTGGTACCACTCCATAATATGTAGATGTCATCCAAAAATCTCGAGTAATGGAGGATTTTACTGAAATGTATACTGAGGAATAGATGAGATTCCTCCCAGTCTACCATGACCAAATTGGCAAATATGGGAGCGCATGCTGCTCCCATTGCTACACCTCGTGTCTGCTTAAAATGTTCTCCCTCAAAGTATATGAAGTTATTGTCCAAAACCATAGTCATAAGTTCCATAATAAGACAAGTCTCATCCCATGTCATACTCGTGTATTTGTTTATGCTGTTACAAAACGTGTCCAGTCCCCCATTTTTGGGAATACTGGAGAACAAATCAATAACGTCAATGGTGAGAAAATAGTAATCCTTTTTCCATTTGTTAACAGGGTATTTACTTAAAAATTCCCAGGAATCTTTCACCATATAAGCAATGTTATCATATACTGACTTGAGTTTAATGTCTATATATTTCCCTATATAATATGTTTTTGAATGTTTACCAGACACAATAGGCCTAAATGGGGGGTCAGAAGTGCTCTTATGAATTTTAGGTATTCCTATAAAACTAGCCAAAGTTGGAAACTTGACTTTTAAATAATCATATACTACACTAGATATTCTTCCATCTATCAAAAATTCCTCTAAATATGAATCAATTCTCTGATGAGAAATGTTCACTTCGTTAATTGAGATGGATTCGTAATTTCCTGAATCATAAAGTATGTCGTACATTTTCATAATATATTGAAACTTGTCATAAATAACCACCCCACCCCCTTTGTCAGGTTCCATGACTCTGATCTGAGAATTCATCTTTAAAGCTTCTAATGTTTCTCTCTCCTGATAAGTTAAATTGTTGTCAACCTTAGATTTCGTCTTGTCATGATGTAGAGTATATATTTCCTTAGCTACAATTTTCTCAAAAACATCAACTCTGGGGTGATATGGTGGAATGAATGTACTTTTACTTTTTAATTCACTATCCTTGATCTGATTGTCTCCCCCCTCTTTATTTGTAGGCTCATGTAAAACAGATTTGTTGTTAAAAAATATGCTTAGATTAATTTTCCTTGTGAATTTTTTAAGCTCACATAAACAATCAACTAGATTGAAACTGGGAGTAGGTATAAATTTCATACCTTTGACTAGCAACTTGAAGTAGCTGCTATTGATTTCTAAATTCGTAAAATTATATATTTTGAAATTGTCATAAATGTATATATTGTTTTCCACTGTAATACCATTGTTTTTGTTTCTCTCTTCAACAATTTGGAAACCTTGCAATGTGTCTAATTTAGTTAGTTTCTGTTCCAATTCCTTTTCCCCATCCAATTTCCTTTGTGATTCCTCCCATATCTTCCCTGCTGTTTCCTTGCTGTGTTCTGATATGGTTGGCCCTGTTTGTTCTGTTCCATGTGAAAATGGGGCCCTTCAGAATCGTAATGTGTTCTATGATGTGCATTACTGGTTTTTTAATAATTGTATGAAATTTATACCTACTCCCAGTTTCAATCAAGTTGATTATTTATGTGAGCTTAAAAAATTCACAAGGAAAATTAATCTAAGCATATTTTTTAACAACAAATCTGTTTTACATGAGCCTACAAATAAAGAGGGGGAGACAATCAGATCAAGGATAGTGAATTAAAAAGTAAAAGTACATTCATTCCACCATATCACCCCAGAGTTGATGTTTTTGAGAAAATTGTAGCTAAGGAAATATATACTCTACATCATGACAAGACGAAATCTAAGGTTGACAACAATTTAACTTATCAGGAGAGAGAAACATTAGAAGCTTTAAAGATGAATTCTCAGATAAGAGTCATGAAACCTGACAAAGGGGGTGGGGTGGTTATTTATGACAAGTTTCAATATATTATGAAAATGTACGACATACTTTATGATTCAGGAAATTACGAATCCATCTCAAATAACAAAGTGAACATTTCTCATCAGAGAATTGATTCATATTTAGAGGAATTTTTGATAGATGGAAGAATATCTAGTGTAGTATATGATTATTTAAAAGTCAAGTTTCCAACTTTGGCTATTTTTATAGTAATATCTAAAATTCATAAGAGCACTTCTGACCCCCCATTTAGGCCTATTGTGTCTGGTAAACATTCAAAAACATATATTATATAGGGAAATATATAGACATTAAACTCAAGTCAGTATATGATATCATCCCTTATATGGTGAAAGATTCCTGGGAATTTTTAAGTAAATACCCTGTTAACAAATGGAAAAAGGATTACTATTTTGTCACCATTGACATTATTGATTTGTTCTCCAGTATTCCCAAAAATGAGGGACTGGAAGCGTTTTGTAACAGCATAAACAAATACACGAGTATGACATGGGATGAGACTTGTCTTATTATGGAACTTATGACTATGGTTTTGGACAATAATTTCATATACTTTGAGGGAGAACATTTTAAGCAGACACGAGGTATAGCAATGGGAGCAGCATGCGCTCCCATATTTTCCAATTTGGTCATGGTTGACTGGGAGGCATCTCATCTATTCCCCAGTATACATTTCAGTAAAATCCTCCATTACTCAAGATTTTTGGACGACATCTACATATTATGGAGTGGTACCAATGAAGAATTGGACACTTTTATTGAATTTCTTAACAACAGTAGCAATTTCTTGAAATTTACATATAATGTGAGTAATGAGGGAATAGCTTACTTGGACTCCTATATACATGTACATAATGACAAATTAAGATCCAGAATACACAGGAAAAAGACATTTTCCAATGACTATTTGGCATATGATAGTTTTCATCCTACTAAATTAAAACAGAATATATTTAAAGGACAATGCATCCGTGCTGCTCGCATGACTTCGGATTATTTGGTAATGCAGGAAGAGATCAAATTTATTACAAAAATGTTTAAGGATAGAGGTTACCCCCTTCAATGTTGCATAACGTAGGGAAGTATGTGGTAAATGAATGGGGTTTGCAATACAAACCCCTACTAGGAATAGGAGTAGTCAACAACAAGGAATTAAATTCTAATTTCAAGAAAAATGATAGAACGATGCATCAAAAATCTTTCATCCTAACATACAATCCAATGTCTGACAAAATTGTGGAAACTATCAATAAGTTTTGTTTTTTACTAGATTCCGAACCTAACTTGGAGAAAATAGTAGGCAAAAGACCAGGGGTGGTATACAAAATGGGAGACAACATCAATAAACTTCTTGAATACAATTCTCATGACCAGCAGAAAAATAGGAATCAAAACAAGAGTAACCACATTTTTGATGGTACCAGGAAGTGTGGCACGTGCAATCAGTGCAAACACATTTTAGAAACACACAAATTAAGTATTTTCAACAATTACACAACAGTAATCAAGTTGAAAAGGGAAATTGCAACACTAGAATGGTGATTTATATCGCCAAATGTGGAGCATGCCCTAGCTATTACGTTGGAAAAACAGAAAGGAATTTCAAAAAGAGAATTTATGATCATATTTACAGTATATCTAGAAAAGATGGTACCAATGCACTATCTAGACATGTGGAAAAAATGGGGGCTGAACATGAGTTCAAATTTGGATTTTGGATATCATTTACAACAATCCCAAAGGAGGGGACCCAAAGAAACTATTAAGTTTCAAGGAAGTTTGGTGGCAACTTTAGCTCAACGCCACAAACTTTCCAGGTTTAAACAAATTCATTTCATGCAAACCCATTCTTGAATTTGATCTCAGATAAATATAATCAACTGTAATTACAATTAGTGTACAAATACTCAATATATATTTCTATTTATTTTTATTGTTATATATAATTAGTGTTTCCTTTATTTATTTATTAAAATTGTAGCATAAATGAATTTATCTAAACAATACTACATTTATTTATATTAATTGGGGTACGTATATTTATATTTATATTTATTTCAAATATAGTCTCAACATATCAGTATAGAAGTGTTTTATGTATTTTAACACATATTTTGAACAGAGTCTTATTTAATTTATATTATATATAAAAATGCTACGTGTGTATACAGGCAATTTTAGGATTTGATTGCATAACAGATATATTTTATGTCCTTGGCATATTAGTATTATAGTATTTTATATAATTAATTCTTACACACATTTTTTATTATTATTTTATTATTATTATTTTTTTTCTGTCATACAACTTATTATGAGTAACATTCATTCAGTAGAATACGAAGAAGTTATGAACTGTAGTAGTATTTCTTTAAGGAAGGAGTAACAGTTAATGCATTTTTTGGCACCAATTTCTGTATTTAAATAATCCCCGGGATTCATGAACCTTGCGCCAGGCGCACGCATAGCGTAGGCGTTACAATGCCAGTTATGGCCGCCGAGTGATTCAGGTACGATCCAAATCCACGTGCACTACCGGCGCGGGATTTGCGCCTCGGCGTAGGTATGTTAAACACCCCATGTGCAGTGTTGCACCATGCAAATGAAGGCATATAGCGATCCACGAAGTGGCGCAGGCGTAGCATAAGGGCACGGCAATGCAAACCAAAAAAAATGGTTTACATTTACCCAAACATGACATAGGAGTAACGGAAGGCTGTCAACGTCAGGTATCACACTGTTGCCATATGCCAATGGCGAAAGACACAGAGAATGTCAAAAGAAAACATGCACAACACGTAAACAATGACATAAATGGTATGTCCACAGAAACACACAGCAGAACCCCAGGACATGTCCGCGGAAGGTGCTAAACAATGAAATAATATGACAATGTCATAAAAGAGCAGTGTAATACACATCAGCTTCAAAGACACAATACACCATGGAATGCATGGAAAGCCACATCCACGGTGCAAGGGTTGCCAAGGAGTCGGCAGTGTTCGGCGGTAACTATGAATTAGTAGTCAATGCCATGCAAATGAGGCAGATGATACTGAATCGCAAAACCCCGCCGCATAAGGCTGGACCAAACGGCAGCGGTAATACACCGAGGAGTGGCTCAGAGGGAATACATGTCAACCTCAGAGGGGTGTGCCACTGTAGGAGGAAGTACATTGGAGCCCAGCAAACATGGGCTGTACATTGCACATCACAGCAGCAGGACCGGGTGTGGGAAATAGTTGAGCTGAGAGCACACAATGCGCAGAGATGCATATGCACGAGGATGACTACGTTCCCTTAACCCAGTCATGTGGACGCCCGTCAACAATAACGGATACAGGAAGGTGATGCTGAGAATATGAGGAAATGCGGAAGCAGTGAAATTGGAGTAGTAATGAGCAATCAACACCAATCAACCCACGAAGGCCAATTGGCGGCAGCTGACAACTCTGCATGCAGAAACCTGCAAAACGGGATGGGGAGGCATATGAATGCAAAGAAAGTAGGGTAGGTAGCAGATTGCAAAGAGTGAAGAACCGATACAGCAGAGCCAAGTAGACAGGCAGCATAACGGCGGCAGACAAAACGCACGATATGCCATGTCCCAGAAACTACACATGACAGGGCTCTGCAGGATGCAAGCCAGGAAATAGTAGGCGCAACATGCAGAAACAGTAAGGTAAGGTCGAAAGCTAATACAATGCAGGCAAGAGTAATGCAACACCAAAGGCAACAGCGCTGCAGTGCCAACGGTAAAACACGGAAGATAATCCACAGATACGGCCGCACAGACACACCCTATGACATCACCGGGTGTACAGCACAACAGTATAAAGTGTGAATGCACACAACACACAGCCATGTATTCCCAAACGCCGCACTCTAGGTGTAAACACACGGGGAACTTTTAAAATGTACATGTTGGGTGCCGCCATGGCTGTGATCCATCAGCATGTATTAGAGACAGACGGAGTTGTGGAGGAGGGTGCCGACAACTACCGTAGGCCTCAGAGGAGAAGGAGAGTGTTCAGACCAAGGGTAACCTACCAGGGGCTACAAGACCTGGAGATAGTAGAGCGTTACAGGGTGGATAGGGACACTCTACAGCAAATAGCGGAGCTGTGCCGGCCACGCCTGAGAACAAGAAACAACAGAGGGAAGCCCATCCCAGTGGACACAAAGGTATGTGTAAGCTTGCGAATACTGGCTACAGGTACCTATCAAAGGCCAACTGGGGATATAATGGATATCTCACAGGCATCAGCATCCAGGGTACTACACCAGTTTCTGCATGCCATGTTACCACATGCCAATGAGCATATATACTTCCCCAGATCTCAGGAGGAGTTGGCTAGCAATATGCGCCACTTCCACCATGTGGCACAATACCCGGAGGTACTGGGTGCGATAGACTGTACGCACATACAAATCAAGTCACCACCTGGGGAGCAGGGTAGACGCTACATAAACTGCAAGGGATTCCCCTCCATCAATTGCCAGGTCATGTGCAATGCGCAGGGCATTATCATGGATGTGTGTGCTGGCAGCCCTGGAAGCTACCATGACTCCCATATCTGGCATGCCTCACAGCTGTATCAGGTATTCGCCAGGGGGGACATCACACAAGGCCACCTTGTGGGTGATGCTGGCTATGCACTGGAGCCGTGGATGATGACTCCCATCAGAAATGCACACACACACATGCAAGAACGCCATAATGAGGCACACGCACAAACCAGAATAATCATAGAGTGTGTGTTTGGGATGCTGAAATCACGGTTCCGGTGCTTGGATACATCCGGTGGAGCCCTGCAGTACTCTCTAGGCACATGTGCCCACATATTCATAGTATGTGCCATGCTACATAATATGATCCTGCGGAAGCAGCTGCTGCAGGGACATAATGGTGAAGGGCCACAAAGCCCACCACAACTGCCAAGGCCAGTACAGGCACAGAGGGTTCAGGACCATGAACACACTGTGCCAGCCCCAGTAGACAGACGGAGGCGTACCCAATATGCCTATGCCCTGGCAAAGAGGGAACGTATAGCACATACTCTGACAGCGTAGGCCCCATGGACTGACACCTCCCTACCTGCACACACAGTGAAATGGACGGCACACAAACATGGCCACCCATAAAGTGTACCGTATGGGTGGCCCCATGTGTGACTCCAACATAGGCAGCACCCAAACACTGCACACCCAACAGCTAGCGGAGCATGGAACGCCAACACCTGAACCGTACGTGGGTCCTACAGCAGACGGCGTTTCTGTATGCTGCCATGTTTGCTGCAAGGTGTATACATATAGACATGTACATATGTGCATATACAGATATGGAGATAGATATAACCACACACATAGAAATATATGTACACATATACATATAAAGTACAACAGGTAAGACAGAGAATGAGAGGGATGCAAGGTGACAGAGAAGTAACACGCGATATCTGTACATAGTAAACATAGTGAACTACAACCTGAGCATCCGGGAGGTTTAACAGAACAGGAAACCGCCACCCATGGAAAGCTCAACATATCGAAATGCATAACCGCGAGTTGGGATGATCGCCAGGCCACAGTACAGTAACAGTACATGTGCGGGTAATACTATGATGATATGAGGGTGGAGGTAGACACTGCCACCGGTGATGCGGGCCATGCAGGTACTGTGTGCAACCATCCCTGTGACTGCGCAGTATGTGCACGCAGCGGTGACGGTGCTGTGTGTTCCGCTGTGCGAGTGTAATGTGTATGCCACTGTAAAATGTGTATGTTGGTGCCATGTGACAGGCGGAGTGGAACAACATGTGTAGGCATACACTATAGGAACCACAGGCGTATGTACACCAGTACTCCCAAAGTAGTACTGAGAGCCCCTCCCTGGCTAGGCGTGTGGCGACGTATAACGATGCAAAGTGAAAATGTCCCAGAATGTACCACAGGAATATAGCCAACATGAAATGGAAAGGACATATGTAGAAATCCTGACCGTATGTATGACACCGATATGCTAATTGCAAAACGATACGTCGGCAAAGTCACACAGCAATAGCAATGTACCGCGGAAATACGCATATGCTACCCCGGTACTAATCGTGGCCACATATTGGCCCGTACACACCGCTGTCTGTTCTACAAGTGTCAAACAAGCAATCGCCACCTGAAGAGGTGGCAACCACTAGCAAATAGGCCGTCCAAAGTACAGGATCACAATGACTGTAAATATTCGGGACAGAATGACAATGGATAGTCGTCACATACAAACAACCGCAGATATACCACCGATGTGACGGAGGAATACATGCAGGAAGCACACACGCAAGCGATACCAACACCACATCACAACAACACTACCTACACTCCCAGAACAACAGACAAGTAACTGCCAACTTCCCAGGCAGGGATGGAGCACACAGACAAGCATACCATGTATGTAGAGATGAAAGGCCCACAACCCGTATCCGTCACCTACAACCTCCGATATTCCCCATCGCACATATCAAAGGGATACAAGCCGTAATAGCAGCACAAACATACAGGCAGTCAATGACAGCTGCATAACCGCAACATCTCGCGTGGGAAACACTATCAACAGCGGATGCATACTTGCATCCATTGTTTAAAGGAATACAACAGCTATGTTACACATCCGAATGCAAGACACCATCAACATATGCCGTCAGGACAGGGACACCCACATGTCAAACAGAATACCATACCCAACACACACAATCCACGGCTAACACCAGTGCGAAATGTACCTGACGCCACACATAGTGGCCGCAGTTACACATAACATAACACAATACAGACCATCTCCATGAAGGTAGGGCAAATAACCAATGCCCTGGTGAGGAATGCAACCATGCCCTAGTTACGATGCGTAATGTACGAATGGAGTAGATGCACAGGTGATATGCGCACAAGTACACACTGAGGAACAGCCATTGGTGTGATGAACCCACATGTTGCAGGTAACGACGGATATAAGGATGACTCCCGGGATATTCAAACCGTATGCTCATACCGAACTACAACCTACAAACGGATATAGTGAGAAAACGCAATAGCGAGACACATAACGAAAACGGAAGGAAACACATAAAGGTATGTAGAACCCACGATATGTATGGGTGTGTAACGCATGATGTGTATGACGAAGCTGCACTGTATGTGAACGGTGTTTGTAAGTAAGGATACTTGTACATAATGCAGAGAGTGGTGAAAGGTGGTTATGTAGTGCTATCCTGCTGAGCATACCAATGACTGTGGACACCGTGTGCACAGCAGTGGGACATCATGTACACAGCCGGGATAACACAAGGGCTGCCACAGGGGGGCAGAACACAGAACAATGCCACACCACATGCCGATGCTGGCAGTGGATGTCCAACAAGGAAGTGCCATAGCAGGGGATAGGACATGTATGTATACTGTCACAGCACACATGTGTATGGGCATATACCGTCGATGTCATACGTAATGTGCGCACGACGTGCACATATGCCTTGCAGTAGGGGATACTATGTCAACTATGTGTAATGTAAAGCTGTCATGGTGGATATGACAGACATCATACACAGTATCACAGGCATATCATGCATAATGGAGTTATGGCCTATTGGTATGTACAATAACAGGATACGTATGGCCTGTACATATGGGACAGAGTAGTAGCATAATAGCCATCTGAAATGGGAGGAACACCAAGTAACCATGGATAAACTATCTGTAGCAGGTGCAATGTGGGCAACAATGAAGTCCGGCAGGTCCATGTGTAAACACATGTGCAGTGGACACAGTAGTGTCACCTCCCCATGGTAGTGTCCAGTGAACAGAAGAGGTGGGTGTCAACTGCATGTCTACACAGTACTGCTGTGGTGGTACCATGACTACGTGTCACTCAAATAGCAAGGGAGCTATCACATGAACAGTGCCACTGTGTGTCCTTGTGGGATGTGCACAGGACCTATGTTCCTCAGCACGGTGTGTGTTGTGTCTGCGTAAGTAACACAGAAGCCCAGCCCATGCAATGTGGCATGTGTGCACATATCCATGACTGGTGCATTCACACTGCCCACTGCAATTGCCATGTATGAATACTACATGCATCAGTAATGTGGAGGACATGGTCCATGTCAGAGCAGAAGACACCCCTGTGTATGTGGTATGCAGATGTGTACAGATGTGTTACCCGTCAGTCAGCCGCAGATGTAAACTGTCTGAGCCTGGTACACATCATGGCATGATAATGCTGTGCCATGTAAAGTCGTAGCCATCGTGGAAGGTACACCACGAATGTGGTATTGTAACCCTGCCCGTGTGTAGATGTGTGTATGCCACAGGTACAATGGCTACCTATGTACCAGCAACATACACAGTACAGATAGGTGTGGCCCTGCAGATGTGTACCCATGCCACAGTGGAATATGGCAACCACAGCACCATGTGGGGCATGTGTGTGTACAGCAACCATGTACAATTTGATATGCATGTACAGGGACGGTATCCATGTGATACTCAGTGGATGAATGTTGCCATGCAAAGGTGATGTGCATGCACCATGTGTCATGCATCCTGATGCCATGACACCCACATGATGTATCTGCCACACCGACACCCATACAGTTGTTATCTGTATGAGCTGGTGGAGCTATAATGGTGCCAGGTATGTAGATGTGGGATATCTAGGCATGGACAGTACTCTGTGACAGCATGTTGTGTATGTAAGCAAATAGTGAACATGAGGGGCCCCATGACTGAGGACTGTGTAATGCCACATGTACCTGACATGTAGTAGGTAGCATGATATGCTGGCACCACTGTGTGTCCTGCCCAGGAGTCATACAGCCTAACATCCTGAGACACAGGGTATGATGTGACGGTGGATGTGTACATTGCCAATACCAGAATGTGGAATGGTGCTGAAGGCCAATCTGAGGACAATGTCTGATCTGTTGCCCTCTGTACTACACCAAACACCCATGCAATGGTATGACAAGGGGCCAGCATGTGTATGTGGCGTGCTGTGGCACACAGAAGCCCAACAAGGGTGCCAGTAAAGGCATGGAGGTCATCAATGAGTGTGTGAAGCACGTTTGTGAGGATGTGCCCCAGTGCCATACAGAATGGCCCAGTCATGGGTGTACGAATGCAGTCCCACACGTGCAATGCAGTGCCACCCATGTGTAGTGCGATAGATGCGGCAGTGTGACGGTCAAGGTACACAATGTCCGACAACAGGCTAGCAGTGAAGTTAGTGGGCTGGTGTGGAGACACATACCAAACAGGTTGGCGGGACATAACAGCTAGGGAGCTCAGGAGGTGACATCGGGACAATGTCTTAGGACATAACGTGTGCATGGCAGTACCATGTATGTGTCCACAGGGACATTACGATGTCCATGTATGGATTGCAACCCTGTAGTGAGTGAGAGTGTGTATTGTTGGTAGGTACACCATTGCCTGGCATGTTGCCAACATTATCTCAGTCAGCAATGCCTGGGTGACTGTTGTACGCGACATCGAATGTGGATGTAGCCAAACAACACAGACATACCACCACACTGCCTGAGGACCCACACTGCAATGTGCGGCAGTCATGTGTAGGTAGCTAGCCTTGGAGCATGTGATGGACCACGATGACTCACCATGGCTGTCAAGTGATGCACCCCACACATGTGAATATACCCACTGTGCAACAGCCTGCACATGTGCCCATACATCAGATGTGCATGGAACATGACCACCACCGTGGCGTCTGTGAAAAGGCCAGTACCGCCATGTCTCTGCGTGGAATACCATGGTCCCTACCATTGCGTACATGCTACGGAAGTGCACTGTGATATGTGTCAGCATAGTCATGTAGACTGTCCATCTGCTGGGGTGCCATGCCATTAACAGCCCCTGTAAGCCCACGGCAGTAGTACCGGCTGTAGAACACATGTACCATCTATGCTGTGATGGGTGTGTGTCCAGGGTGTGGCTAGCAGGGCCGTGAAGCATATATGTTCATCTACCAAAGGGGGGGTAACCCCAGGTTTAACACACCAGACACATGGAGGTATTGTGCATGCTGAGGGTAGTGTAGGTATGGTATGTGTTGTGTAATGTGTCACCCAGCTAGGTGGAGTGCATGCCCAAGCATGTGTGGGTACATGGGTGTTCACTTTAGGGAAGTGTGGGTTGCTGTCAGCACATGGCAGTAGCAGCTGTCCAAGGCCCAATGTACAGTATGACAACACAGACAGCATGTAACCTTTGATGTACAGTGTAAGCTCTGTTGCGTGTTACAATGTGTGTAGCGGTCACAAACATGGGTATCTGAACATGGAGCACCTACGATGCATTGTGTTCGGCAAATATCCAGTATGTGTGCAAAACATTGTGTGATGTGGGATCCCCTCACCTGTGTGTGTTGCAGTCCAGGTATGTGCTTGTGAGGTATGATCCGTGTACAATCTGTACTTGCAGGTGTGCTGTGCAGAGCATGGAGGCAGGTCCCAGGCACTGCAGATAAATGTGAGTCGTGCACTAGTGTGTGTGCCTTGCTTGTGTGCAGCACAGTGGAAGGTGCAAGCATTGTCCCACATGACCGCATGCCGTGCCTGCCTGTGACAGCCCTGCTGTAGACAGTCATGTGACACCGCCACAGAGGCAGTATAGCATGTGAAGATGTACATGTGTGCTCCACACCCGAGGCAGATGTCCGCAGGTCATGTGTGCAACAGCAGTGTGGTCGACCAGGACTGTCATAGTGGTCTGATACCACATGCCTGTATAAGTACAGTATGAGCATAGTCAACAGTTGCAGTGACAGAGTAGGTCAATGTACAGTGTCCCCGTGTTCAGACCACCGCCTACCGTGCACTTGGCTAGACACACACCCAGAGGGTGAATATACCGGTGAGCCATCACATGTCCCAGTACACGTAGCCTGTATAATGCCATCACAGGGCGGTCACAATAACATGTGGTATGACAGACATGTTGTACCAGGTGATGTGTCATGTGCGCATATGTTGAGTTGCACAGCTGTTCACACGTCTGCAACATATCAGTGCATGATGCCTAGTGTAACATGATGTGTGGAACTGCACTGTGATCCACAACAGGGTTATCTGAGACAGGTGTGTTGTGAATGGTGTAACCCATGGTTCCACGGGATATACACTGGTGCTGTTGGCTGCCATGCTGGGGGCCACCAGTGGTGCCTGCAGTGGTCATACAGACATACTGCACTCATTGTTCTGGCAGGAATGTCCATTGTTGTGGATGATGTGTTGCTACGTGAAGGTAGGTGTGTGTTGTGAATGTTACCCATACAGATGTGACCATCAGGCGCAGTCATGGTTGTCGACGGCATCACACCCATCCACAGCTGTCAGAACCCTGTCCCCAGAACACGTGTCAGCCGCCCTCGTACTGTGTGACCTATGTGCAGATGGCGGAACACCTCCTACTGGCTGGCTAACAGTGTCATCTAGGAAGGCTATGTGATGGCTGGAATACGCCGTCATAATGTATAATGCCGGTATCCCAATGAAGTACATGGAATCACACACAGTACGCCATGGCTGGCATGTAAACCATGTATAACAATGACTGTGTGACAGACACAAACAATGCGGAGCCATGTTGGACATGCACCCAAGAGAACACCAAAGGAGGTATGTTGCACATATCGATGTACAACTGTCAGCTATGGCCATAGCATGGATGCAGACGCATATCCCCCACAGGCAGTACCACGCCATGTAGGTAGGGGGGCATTGCACGACTACATGTGACAGTTGCTGTACCGACACATGTACTGCATATCCGTCATGTAGGGGTAGCAGTGGTACATGACCGTTGTACATGCCTGTACATATGACCATGTCCCACAGGATATGTGTTATGTGTGTACAACACGTGTTGTACCGTCATCAAGCTGTGAAGTGTATGGCTGCCAGTGTACCTGTGTGACATGGTCTGCAATGGGTGCAAAGGTACGCAGTAGTGCATTTCATGCCCACATGCCCCACACAGGTGCATAGCCTGAACATACAATACAAAGAGGGTGTTGGATCATAGCAACCCACAAGAGGAGATGGGTATGGGTGGCAACCCACTACCACCCGTTCGGGTAAGGTGTGCATGGCCATGACACAGTAGCACCCGAGAAGCTAGCAGTACAGCAGTACAGGGTGGCATGCATATATGTTCACTAATACCCCTGTGTGTCCCTCCACTGGCCCGTGGACAGACAGACACCAACACAATGTGCAGAATCGACATGTGTACAGCACATCACCGCTGCCTACTGTAGAACAGGCTTGCTGTGTAGACATGTGCACAGAAGGTCTGCGCCAGCCACACTCAAACACGTTATGTGTCGAACCCCACCATTATTTTAGCCCATGCCACAAACAGATGTGCACGCATCTGTGTATGTAAGTCTGGGATTGTCTCTGGCCTAGCAGTATAGCTGTGTCAGTGTTGCGAACAACATACGCAATGGGCTGTGGGTGTGAGGTGTGCGTCATACGTGTATGGTCCGATCGACGATACCATCAGTGCCCCTGCTATGTGAACATCCCTGTCCCCATACATGGATACCCATGCTGTGCCCAACACCACGCTCCCCATGGGAGGGATGGCGCTGTGCGGTGCACCAGCTGACATGGGGGTGGCAGCAGGCACTGGATGTACACATATGTGGTACCCATGTCAGGCCAGGCAAACATCCATGTGCATGGGATAGCAGTGTGTGGGCACATACAGCACTGTGTTTAACAATATCGCAGCACATAGCACCTGTCAGGGGTAATGTGTATGCATGGATGTGCGATACCTGCATGCACCATACACACCCCCACCAAGCAGCGTGCAGCCTACCTTGCAGAAGGCCAGTGTCCACACCATGTTGATAGACATGTGTAATGTCCATATACACATAAGCAATGACATATGGAATGACAGCCACCCTGCCAATATCAGTACCCCCCAGGTGGGTCACATCCCAGTGCCATGTATGTGACATACCCTGCCATACCATGCAGCCCTGCTCAGCAAGGCTGCACGTGCTATCACAGTCCTACATGGAGCGATGGACAAGTGGCACTTGCACTATCAACCGTCCACACCAGTAATGTGGCAGTGATGCACCCTGTGGTGTCACAGGTGCTGTGTGTTTGTGTGGACAACGTGCGTGCGCACATGCTATGCATGACCTTTCCTGCAAATGTCACATGGTTACACATTGTCCCATGTGTATCACATGTGCAATACAGGTGAGCCGTGGCAAGTTGGCCAACACCCGTACAGTGCTGTGTAGATGTACATGGCACAACACATGCATGTACAGGTGTCCATGTGTATGTGTGCAGTGCCACCGCTGACGTTCATAATGGCCACGTACGTGATGCCTACTGACATATACACAGCATCCAGGTGAACAGTACAACTGTTGTCACATTGGGACACGTGCCAACTGATATGAACACAGGCGCAGGCAGGTACACATGTCCACAGCAGGCTACCATCAACATGGTGTGTGTACAGTGTGATGAGTTGACACACAGATATGATATAAAACCCACTGCTTAATGTTGTGACGGCAACACGTCAGCTGTGTCACTGCCATGATGCATCGCAGAGATTACTGTGCAGATGTTGTACATGTCATAGCAATGTATGTCCAGCAGTATGCCAGTACATCAGTGTAAATGTGACCTGTCACCATCATTATGTCTTACAGATAATGCCACGTTCCCGGCTGCCAGCCTTCAGCTGCCAGGAGGATGACGTGATTATCCCGTTGCTCCACGACAACTATGATATACTATTCAGCCATGTGCCACAACAAGCACAGCAACGGGACGACTTGTGGCAGGATATGCGCAGGAGGGTGAAAACGGGTGGCAACAACCGCACCTACCAGCAGATCCGCCGACACTGCACAGACCTAATTCGCCACGCGAAACAGCGTGCCGCCGCAATCGCCAGACAACAAGGTGGGACAGGTGGTGGGCCACCAACCCAGCCCCCACTCACACACATGGAGGAGCTCCTGGCCAGTCTGGGGACACCCAGGGAACAACATGCAGAAACACTCGCTGCCATCGTGGAGGTGGGTGTCTCCCAACCAACGAGCCTGGAGCTGCCTGGTAAGTCAGTCTTGCATGTGTGTATGATAACTGACGTAGGTGTGGGTGTCATAGTACACCACATAATGTACCAACACATGCCAGGTATATGGACACACAAGCTGCATACTACAGTATGCTACGTTATGTTTGCAGACATGTGCATAACACATGCTACCACACAGGTACATGATGTGACATGCACAGTGCTTACTGTGGCTACAGTAATGGATAATGTGTATACTGTCGTGTCGCCCCTATACAGGTACCTCTGGCGTGTCGCACAGACATGGGTCTGTCGCAGGTGAGACTGTTGCTAGTAATAGGCATGTTACACTGTATAGATATTCCCCATGTGTCCAGGTATGACATGCACACCTGGGTCTGCTCCAGTCACGGTATACAGGTTGCACCACCCGACACACACACCACCCATGTACAGTAGATACAACCGTTAGTATACACCGGCATGACACCACATAACCCATCGGTGTGATATGTGCAGTCAGCTATGCATACAATGGTGGAGGTGTTCTACAATGGCTGCATGTGTAGTATGCATCGGAATGCCTTTGCGGTAAGCACACAGTACCACATAGTGAGCTGTGATCTGGTCAGCACACAGGTGTTACCAATGTGACCTATGCCCCTGCATTCTGTGCACACGTTGTGACATGGCACATGACATGTCCCATGCACGTGGTGTTCTGTCTGCAACATTGTCACACCATGACATGACCTACGCATGACATAACAGACATCCACAATGTCTGCATAGCCTTCGGGAATATGACACCTCAGACTAGTATGGGTGTATGTCACATGGGCCACCACAGAGATGTGTACACGATGCCCATCACACACAATTGTCCATGACCCAGTCAAACATGGCCATGGGTGATACCCACAGGCATGTTGCCACACAGTACATCTGCAGTGGGTAGTCATCTTTGCACCCTGTCCACACATAGTGCGATCATAGCTGTAGTGGACCCCCTGTACATCTGATGTGGTACACCAGACAAACGAAATGCCTGTCTGCAGCCACTGGAGGTGCCACCAATGTCTACCATATACGTGCTGTGGAACAGCATGACTGTGTTGCAGACATGGCAATGCAATGCGTCCATGTTACGCATCGCACAGAAACATACCTGTGTCTTGCTGCCATGCAGTGGCACAGTGCCCATACTCCCCACTGTACAGCTATGTACACAGCTCACACCAACCACACCTGCACAGACATCCTTGTTACACATGCATTCTATCTGTAGCCTGTACACATAACACTGCACTGTGACATCCAGTTTGATGTGGTGCATGTGGTGGGGCACCATTGTCACATGTCCAGATGTTATCGCACATGTTTGCAGTGTACATGACAAAGTGACGCCAGCCATGTGTAGTGTTAACCCGCCTGTGGCCACACGGTGTATCACGATGTGTGTACTGCAAGCCTACTGAAATGACACCTGCTTGATGTAGTGTGCACCCCAGGGCAGTATGCATACTACCACTATTAATGTCTGGCCTGCATTCACTGAGCTGTGGTGTGGGAATGCTGCATGCCACCTGCAATATCACATGCATGATGTGTCTGCGTGTGTGTCAGCGTGTGTGTGTCTCCGCATGTGTGTGTGTGTGTGTGTGTGTGTGTGTGTGTGTCTGTGTGTGTGTCTGCGTGTGTGTGTGTGTCTGCGTGTGTGTCTGCGTGTGTGTAATGTATCTTACAGTATGTCTTTGTATCCACAGGTGCTGTAGGTGCATTCCCCTCCTGCGGTCCATCTGATGCTAGTGTCCCCACAGATACTAGCGGTGATGACCATATGCATGAGGCACAGGCAGGGTCATCACGGGCAGAAGCTGCGCCATTGGTTAACATCCCACCTATGTCCCCTTCATCTCCGCACATGGTTCAGATGCCGACACATACCATATCACCGTTGCCCATAGAGGAAGGACAGTCATCGTCTGTTGGCACTGAGCAGGACTGTGTGGTGGCTAGAGAAGGTTCGGGTACACACCATGTTGCCAGTGTAATGACTGGTGATGTGCCACACAGGCATGTGGCTGGTGCTGCTCGTAGGAGGAGCTCTGGTAGACATGCACCTGCCATACAGGGTGCAGCAGCTGGTATCACCAGACGCATGTTTCAGACTGTAATGGCGGCACAGGCACATGCCGAACGGCAGAACCAAGAAGGGCAGAGGCTGCAGAGGGCCGCAATCCGTTCCTTAAATGAGAACATCCAGTCATTGGTGAATGCTCAACAGCAGCTTGCCGATGTTCTGGATAGGAGATTAGGTGAGATGGTTGGAATCCTCGACCGAGGCATGTCAATCCGCGAGCATGAGCTGTCTGTGCTGGAACACCTGGTAGGGGTGAGGTGTAGGAGACGTGGCCATAGGCCAGCAACACCACCTAGTGCAGGTCGACGTGTGCGTGCCACCTCTCATGCCCACTCACACAGTGCTGGTAGCAGCAGTAGTGCAGCTGCTGCTACACCAACCACACCAGGACACAGCAGGCCACGTGGACGTGGCCCTGGCCGGTCCCAGCATGGACATGGTTCCAGCGGACATGTGTCATCGGAGAGTGGCCACTCCATACCTCCACCCGGTAGTGCCCGTGCGACCCCAGGCAGGCACGGGTCACGTGGCCGCAGGCGGACACAGTGAGCCATACAACCTGCACTGTACAGTCTGGGGCTGCCAAGTATACCCCGTGTAGGCATCACAGATGGCTGAACTGTGTACACACATACCCACACACAGCAGATACAACTGTAGGGCTCCACCACATCCACATGCATACTGCACAGTTATGCCCAGTATATGCACCAGCCCTTACACACACATGATGTCATCCATTGGTACAGCCTATGCCCCTGGCACACATATCACCCTGTGCATATGATGAAGCCTCTGCCGCAGCACCGTGTTCCACACCATCGGTGCACGGTTATGCAAACATATTCTGATGCACAGAGTGGACAAGATAGTGAGAGGTGTATGTGATACCTGTGTCCGCATAGTGCGCGATGTGTATGTTGCAGTGGTTGTGTATGACAGGTGACAGGTGCGTATGTGACGTGGGTTGTGTACCGACATCATGCAGCAGACATACCATGTAGTGCAGGTGCAGCATACATTGATCTGTGTACATGGTATGCGTGGCGGTTACATGTGTAGCACCATGTTGGTTCTGTTAACCTGTATGCCAAATATGGTGTACTTGCATGTGCCTACTGGGAGCACTGTTATCAGTCCCCCACGTGTAGCTGTGGGTTACCCACAGGCACATCTGGCAATATCAGCATACCACAGGTACCCGCAACCTGCATGGACCCCTACATAGGTACATAGGCATAGGTACATACCAGGCCCCCCAATTTGTGCCCTTAACCC